>NW_027168112.1:0-64943 GCF_040954835.1 Lepisosteus oculatus
GTCTGAAAAAACGCGTTTATTTCGGGCTGAAAAACACGTTTTGAAAAGTGAGCTGTTACTGACCCATAACTTACATGGGGTTGACCAAACTTGCAGAAACATGTTTATTTCTGCTGAAAAACATGTTTTGACACTTTCAGCACACTGGGGTTAAGACCTGAGTGTGTGGGCTCTTCTGAGCCTTGCAGTTACATAGGGATACAGCTGTCTGAAAAAACGCGTTTATTTCGGGCTGAAAAACACGTTTTGAAAAGTGAGCTGTTACTGACCCATAACTTACATGGGGTTGACCAAACTTGCAGAAACATGTTTATTTCTGCTGAAAAACATGTTTTGACACTTTCAGTACACTGGGGTTAAGACCTGAGTGTGTGGGCTCTTCTGAGCCTTGCAGTTACATAGGGATACAGCTGTCTGAAAAAACGCGTTTATTTCGGGCTGAAAAACACGTTTTGAAAAGTGAGCTGTTACTGCCCCATAAGTTACATGGGGTTGACCAAACTTGCAGAAACATGTTTATTTCTGCTGAAAAACATGTTTTGACACTTTCAGTACACTGGGGTTAAGACCTGAGTGTGTGGGCTCTTCTGAGCCTTGCAGATACATAGGGATACAGCTGTCTGAAAAAACGCGTTTATTTCGGGCTGAAAAACACGTTTTGAAAAGTGAGCTGTTACTGCCCCATAACTTACATGGGGTTGACCAAACTTGCAGAAACATGTTTATTTCTGCTGAAAAACATGTTTTGACACTTTCAGCACACTGGGGTTAAGACCTGAGTGTGTGGGCTCTTCTGAGCCTTGCAGTTACATAGGGATACAGCTGTCTGAAAAAACGCGTTTATTTCGGGCTGAAAAACACGTTTTAAAAATGTGCTGTTACTGACCCATAACTTACATGGGGTTGACCAAACTTGCAGAAACATGTTTATTTCTGCTGAAAAACATGTTTTGACACTTTCAGCACACTGGGGTTAAGACCTGAGTGTGTGGGCTCTTCTGAGCCTTGCAGTTACATAGGGATACAGCTGTCTGAAAAAACGCGTTTATTTCGGGCTGAAAAACACGTTTTGAAAAGTGAGCTGTTACTGACCCATAACTTACATGGGGTTGACCAAACTTGCAGAAACATGTTTATTTCTGCTGAAAAACATGTTTTGACACTTTCAGCACACTGGGGTTAAGACCTGAGTGTGTGGGCTCTTCTGAGCCTTGCAGTTACATAGGGATACAGCTGTCTGAAAAAACGCGTTTATTTCGGGCTGAAAAACACGTTTTGAAAAGTGAGCTGTTACTGACCCATAACTTACATGGGGTTGACCAAACTTGCAGAAACATGTTTATTTCTGCTGAAAAACATGTTTTGACACATTCAGTACACTGGGGTTAAGACCTGAGTGTGTGGGCTCTTCTGAGCCTTGCAGTTACATAGGGATACAGCTGTCTGAAAAAACGCGTTTATTTCGGGCTGAAAAACACGTTTTGAAAAGTGAGCTGTTACTGCCCCATAACTTACATGGGGTTGACCAAACTTGCAGAAACATGTTTATTTCTGCTGAAAAACATGTTTTGACACTTTCAGCACACTGGGGTTAAGACCTGAGTGTGTGGGCTCTTCTGAGCCTTGCAGTTACATAGGGATACAGCTGTCTGAAAAAACGCGTTTATTTCGGGCTGAAAAACACGTTTTGAAAAGTGAGCTGTTACTGACCCATAACTTACATGGGGTTGACCAAACTTGCAGAAACATGTTTATTTCTGCTGAAAAACATGTTTTGACACTTTCAGCACACTGGGGTTAAGACCTGAGTGTGTGGGCTCTTCTGAGCCTTGCAGTTACATAGGGATACAGCTGTCTGAAAAAACGTGTTTATTTCGGGCTGAAAAACACGTTTTGAAAAGTGAGCTGTTACTGACCCATAACTTACCTGGGGTTAACCAAACTTGCAGAAACATGTTTATTTCTGCTGAAAAACATGATTTGACAATTTCAGCACACTGGGGTTAAGACCTGAGTGTGTGGGCTCTTCTGAGCCTTGCAGTTACATAGGGATACAGCTGTCTGAAAAAACGCGTTTATTTCGGGCTGAAAAACACGTTTTGAAAAGTGAGCAGTTACTGACCCATAACTTACATGGGGTTGACCAAACTTGCAGAAACATGTTTATTTCTGCTGAAAAACATGTTTTGACACTTTCAGCACACTGGGGTTAAGACCTGAGTGTGTGGGCTCTTCTGAGCCTTGCAGTTACATAGGGATACAGCTGTCTGAAAAAACGCGTTTATTTCGGGCTGAAAAACACGTTTTAAAAAATGTGCTGTTACTGACCCATAACTTACATGGGGTTGACCAAACTTGCAGAAACATGTTTATTTCTGCTGAAAAACATGTTTTGACACTTTCAGCACACTGGGGTTAAGACCTGAGTGTGTGGGCTCTTCTGAGCCTTGCAGTTACATAGGGATACAGCTGTCTGAAAAAACGTGTTTATTTCGGGCTGAAAAACACGTTTTGAAAAGTGAGCTGTTACTGACCCATAACTTACCTGGGGTTAACCAAACTTGCAGAAACATGTTTATTTCTGCTGAAAAACATGATTTGACAATTTCAGCACACTGGGGTTAAGACCTGAGTGTGTGGGCTCTTCTGAGCCTTGCAGTTACATAGGGATACAGCTGTCTGAAAAAACGCGTTTATTTCGGGCTGAAAAACACGTTTTGAAAAGTGAGCAGTTACTGACCCATAACTTACATGGGGTTGACCAAACTTGCAGAAACATGTTTATTTCTGCTGAAAAACATGTTTTGACACTTTCAGCACACTGGGGTTAAGACCTGAGTGTGTGGGCTCTTCTGAGCCTTGCAGTTACATAGGGATACAGCTGTCTGAAAAAACGCGTTTATTTCGGGCTGAAAAACACGTTTTAAAAAATGTGCTGTTACTGACCCATAACTTACATGGGGTTGACCAAACTTGCAGAAACATGTTTATTTCTGCTGAAAAACATGTTTTGACACTTTCAGCACACTGGGGTTAAGACCTGAGTGTGTGGGCTCTTCTGAGCCTTGCAGTTACATAGGGATACAGCTGTCTGAAAAAACGCGTTTATTTCGGGCTGAAAAACACGTTTTGAAAAGTGAGCTGTTACTGACCCATAACTTACATGGGGTTGACCAAACTTGCAGAAACATGTTTATTTCTGCTGAAAAACATGTTTTGACACTTTCAGCACACTGGGGTTAAGACCTGAGTGTGTGGGCTCTTCTGAGCCTTGCAGTTACATAGGGATACAGCTGTCTGAAAAAACGCGTTTATTTCGGGCTGAAAAACACGTTTTGAAAAGTGAGCTGTTACTGACCCATAACTTACATGGGGTTGACCAAACTTGCAGAAACATGTTTATTTCTGCTGAAAAACATGTTTTGACACTTTCAGCACACTGGGGTTAAGACCTGAGTGTGTGGGCTCTTCTGAGCCTTGCAGTTACATAGGGATACAGCTGTCTGAAAAAACGTGTTTATTTCGGGCTGAAAAACACGTTTTGAAAAGTGAGCTGTTACTGACCCATAACTTACCTGGGGTTAACCAAACTTGCAGAAACATGTTTATTTCTGCTGAAAAACATGATTTGACAATTTCAGCACACTGGGGTTAAGACCTGAGTGTGTGGGCTCTTCTGAGCCTTGCAGTTACATAGGGATACAGCTGTCTGAAAAAACGCGTTTATTTCGGGCTGAAAAACACGTTTTGAAAAGTGAGCAGTTACTGACCCATAACTTACATGGGGTTGACCAAACTTGCAGAAACATGTTTATTTCTGCTGAAAAACATGTTTTGACACTTTCAGCACACTGGGGTTAAGACCTGAGTGTGTGGGCTCTTCTGAGCCTTGCAGTTACATAGGGATACAGCTGTCTGAAAAAACGTGTTTATTTCGGGCTGAAAAACACGTTTTGAAAAGTGAGCTGTTACTGACCCATAACTTACCTGGGGTTGACCAAACTTGCAGAAACATGTTTATTTCTGCTGAAAAACATGTTTTGACACTTTCAGCACACTGGGGTTAAGACCTGAGTGTGTGGGCTCTTCTGAGCCTTGCAGTTACATAGGGATACAGCTGTCTGAAAAAACGCGTTTATTTCGGGCTGAAAAACACGTTTTGAAAAGTGAGCTGTTACTGACCCATAAGTTACATGGGGTTGACCAAACTTGCAGAAACATGTTTATTTCTGCTGAAAAACATGTTTTGACACTTTCAGTACACTGGGGTTAAGACCTGAGTGTGTGGGCTCTTCTGAGCCTTGCAGATACATAGGGATACAGCTGTCTGAAAAAACGCGTTTATTTCGGGCTGAAAAACACGTTTTGAAAAGTGAGCTGTTACTGCCCCATAACTTACATGGGGTTGACCAAACTTGCAGAAACATGTTTATTTCTGCTGAAAAACATGTTTTGACACTTTCAGCACACTGGGGTTAAGACCTGAGTGTGTGGGCTCTTCTGAGCCTTGCAGTTACATAGGGATACAGCTGTCTGAAAAAACGCGTTTATTTCGGGCTGAAAAACACGTTTTAAAAAATGTGCTGTTACTGACCCATAACTTACATGGGGTTGACCAAACTTGCAGAAACATGTTTATTTCTGCTGAAAAACATGTTTTGACACTTTCAGCACACTGGGGTTAAGACCTGAGTGTGTGGGCTCTTCTGAGCCTTGCAGTTACATAGGGATACAGCTGTCTGAAAAAACGCGTTTATTTCGGGCTGAAAAACACGTTTTGAAAAGTGAGCTGTTACTGACCCATAACTTACATGGGGTTGACCAAACTTGCAGAAACATGTTTATTTCTGCTGAAAAACATGTTTTGACACTTTCAGCACACTGGGGTTAAGACCTGAGTGTGTGGGCTCTTCTGAGCCTTGCAGTTACATAGGGATACAGCTGTCTGAAAAAACGCGTTTATTTCGGGCTGAAAAACACGTTTTGAAAAGTGAGCTGTTACTGACCCATAACTTACATGGGGTTGACCAAACTTGCAGAAACATGTTTATTTCTGCTGAAAAACATGTTTTGACACTTTCAGTACACTGGGGTTAAGACCTGAGTGTGTGGGCTCTTCTGAGCCTTGCAGTTACATAGGGATACAGCTGTCTGAAAAAACGCGTTTATTTCGGGCTGAAAAACACGTTTTGAAAAGTGAGCTGTTACTGCCCCATAAGTTACATGGGGTTGACCAAACTTGCAGAAACATGTTTATTTCTGCTGAAAAACATGTTTTGACACTTTCAGTACACTGGGGTTAAGACCTGAGTGTGTGGGCTCTTCTGAGCCTTGCAGATACATAGGGATACAGCTGTCTGAAAAAACGCGTTTATTTCGGGCTGAAAAACACGTTTTGAAAAGTGAGCTGTTACTGCCCCATAACTTACATGGGGTTGACCAAACTTGCAGAAACATGTTTATTTCTGCTGAAAAACATGTTTTGACACTTTCAGCACACTGGGGTTAAGACCTGAGTGTGTGGGCTCTTCTGAGCCTTGCAGTTACATAGGGATACAGCTGTCTGAAAAAACGCGTTTATTTCGGGCTGAAAAACACGTTTTAAAAAATGTGCTGTTACTGACCCATAACTTACATGGGGTTGACCAAACTTGCAGAAACATGTTTATTTCTGCTGAAAAACATGTTTTGACACTTTCAGCACACTGGGGTTAAGACCTGAGTGTGTGGGCTCTTCTGAGCCTTGCAGTTACATAGGGATACAGCTGTCTGAAAAAACGCGTTTATTTCGGGCTGAAAAACACGTTTTGAAAAGTGAGCTGTTACTGACCCATAACTTACATGGGGTTGACCAAACTTGCAGAAACATGTTTATTTCTGCTGAAAAACATGTTTTGACACTTTCAGCACACTGGGGTTAAGACCTGAGTGTGTGGGCTCTTCTGAGCCTTGCAGTTACATAGGGATACAGCTGTCTGAAAAAACGCGTTTATTTCGGGCTGAAAAACACGTTTTGAAAAGTGAGCTGTTACTGACCCATAACTTACATGGGGTTGACCAAACTTGCAGAAACATGTTTATTTCTGCTGAAAAACATGTTTTGACACATTCAGTACACTGGGGTTAAGACCTGAGTGTGTGGGCTCTTCTGAGCCTTGCAGTTACATAGGGATACAGCTGTCTGAAAAAACGCGTTTATTTCGGGCTGAAAAACACGTTTTGAAAAGTGAGCTGTTACTGCCCCATAACTTACATGGGGTTGACCAAACTTGCAGAAACATGTTTATTTCTGCTGAAAAACATGTTTTGACACTTTCAGCACACTGGGGTTAAGACCTGAGTGTGTGGGCTCTTCTGAGCCTTGCAGTTACATAGGGATACAGCTGTCTGAAAAAACGCGTTTATTTCGGGCTGAAAAACACGTTTTGAAAAGTGAGCTGTTACTGACCCATAACTTACATGGGGTTGACCAAACTTGCAGAAACATGTTTATTTCTGCTGAAAAACATGTTTTGACACTTTCAGCACACTGGGGTTAAGACCTGAGTGTGTGGGCTCTTCTGAGCCTTGCAGTTACATAGGGATACAGCTGTCTGAAAAAACGTGTTTATTTCGGGCTGAAAAACACGTTTTGAAAAGTGAGCTGTTACTGACCCATAACTTACCTGGGGTTAACCAAACTTGCAGAAACATGTTTATTTCTGCTGAAAAACATGATTTGACAATTTCAGCACACTGGGGTTAAGACCTGAGTGTGTGGGCTCTTCTGAGCCTTGCAGTTACATAGGGATACAGCTGTCTGAAAAAACGCGTTTATTTCGGGCTGAAAAACACGTTTTGAAAAGTGAGCAGTTACTGACCCATAACTTACATGGGGTTGACCAAACTTGCAGAAACATGTTTATTTCTGCTGAAAAACATGTTTTGACACTTTCAGCACACTGGGGTTAAGACCTGAGTGTGTGGGCTCTTCTGAGCCTTGCAGTTACATAGGGATACAGCTGTCTGAAAAAACGCGTTTATTTCGGGCTGAAAAACACGTTTTAAAAAATGTGCTGTTACTGACCCATAACTTACATGGGGTTGACCAAACTTGCAGAAACATGTTTATTTCTGCTGAAAAACATGTTTTGACACTTTCAGCACACTGGGGTTAAGACCTGAGTGTGTGGGCTCTTCTGAGCCTTGCAGTTACATAGGGATACAGCTGTCTGAAAAAACGTGTTTATTTCGGGCTGAAAAACACGTTTTGAAAAGTGAGCTGTTACTGACCCATAACTTACCTGGGGTTAACCAAACTTGCAGAAACATGTTTATTTCTGCTGAAAAACATGATTTGACAATTTCAGCACACTGGGGTTAAGACCTGAGTGTGTGGGCTCTTCTGAGCCTTGCAGTTACATAGGGATACAGCTGTCTGAAAAAACGCGTTTATTTCGGGCTGAAAAACACGTTTTGAAAAGTGAGCAGTTACTGACCCATAACTTACATGGGGTTGACCAAACTTGCAGAAACATGTTTATTTCTGCTGAAAAACATGTTTTGACACTTTCAGCACACTGGGGTTAAGACCTGAGTGTGTGGGCTCTTCTGAGCCTTGCAGTTACATAGGGATACAGCTGTCTGAAAAAACGCGTTTATTTCGGGCTGAAAAACACGTTTTGAAAAGTGAGCTGTTACTGACCCATAAGTTACATGGGGTTGACCAAACTTGCAGAAACATGTTTATTTCTGCTGAAAAACATGTTTTGACACTTTCAGTACACTGGGGTTAAGACCTGAGTGTGTGGGCTCTTCTGAGCCTTGCAGATACATAGGGATACAGCTGTCTGAAAAAACGCGTTTATTTCGGGCTGAAAAACACGTTTTGAAAAGTGAGCTGTTACTGCCCCATAACTTACATGGGGTTGACCAAACTTGCAGAAACATGTTTATTTCTGCTGAAAAACATGTTTTGACACTTTCAGCACACTGGGGTTAAGACCTGAGTGTGTGGGCTCTTCTGAGCCTTGCAGTTACATAGGGATACAGCTGTCTGAAAAAACGCGTTTATTTCGGGCTGAAAAACACGTTTTAAAAATGTGCTGTTACTGACCCATAACTTACATGGGGTTGACCAAACTTGCAGAAACATGTTTATTTCTGCTGAAAAACATGTTTTGACACTTTCAGCACACTGGGGTTAAGACCTGAGTGTGTGGGCTCTTCTGAGCCTTGCAGTTACATAGGGATACAGCTGTCTGAAAAAACGCGTTTATTTCGGGCTGAAAAACACGTTTTGAAAAGTGAGCTGTTACTGACCCATAACTTACATGGGGTTGACCAAACTTGCAGAAACATGTTTATTTCTGCTGAAAAACATGTTTTGACACTTTCAGCACACTGGGGTTAAGACCTGAGTGTGTGGGCTCTTCTGAGCCTTGCAGTTACATAGGGATACAGCTGTCTGAAAAAACGCGTTTATTTCGGGCTGAAAAACACGTTTTGAAAAGTGAGCTGTTACTGACCCATAACTTACATGGGGTTGACCAAACTTGCAGAAACATGTTTATTTCTGCTGAAAAACATGTTTTGACACATTCAGTACACTGGGGTTAAGACCTGAGTGTGTGGGCTCTTCTGAGCCTTGCAGTTACATAGGGATACAGCTGTCTGAAAAAACGCGTTTATTTCGGGCTGAAAAACACGTTTTGAAAAGTGAGCTGTTACTGCCCCATAACTTACATGGGGTTGACCAAACTTGCAGAAACATGTTTATTTCTGCTGAAAAACATGTTTTGACACTTTCAGCACACTGGGGTTAAGACCTGAGTGTGTGGGCTCTTCTGAGCCTTGCAGTTACATAGGGATACAGCTGTCTGAAAAAACGCGTTTATTTCGGGCTGAAAAACACGTTTTGAAAAGTGAGCTGTTACTGACCCATAACTTACATGGGGTTGACCAAACTTGCAGAAACATGTTTATTTCTGCTGAAAAACATGTTTTGACACTTTCAGCACACTGGGGTTAAGACCTGAGTGTGTGGGCTCTTCTGAGCCTTGCAGTTACATAGGGATACAGCTGTCTGAAAAAACGTGTTTATTTCGGGCTGAAAAACACGTTTTGAAAAGTGAGCTGTTACTGACCCATAACTTACCTGGGGTTAACCAAACTTGCAGAAACATGTTTATTTCTGCTGAAAAACATGATTTGACAATTTCAGCACACTGGGGTTAAGACCTGAGTGTGTGGGCTCTTCTGAGCCTTGCAGTTACATAGGGATACAGCTGTCTGAAAAAACGCGTTTATTTCGGGCTGAAAAACACGTTTTGAAAAGTGAGCAGTTACTGACCCATAACTTACATGGGGTTGACCAAACTTGCAGAAACATGTTTATTTCTGCTGAAAAACATGTTTTGACACTTTCAGCACACTGGGGTTAAGACCTGAGTGTGTGGGCTCTTCTGAGCCTTGCAGTTACATAGGGATACAGCTGTCTGAAAAAACGCGTTTATTTCGGGCTGAAAAACACGTTTTAAAAAATGTGCTGTTACTGACCCATAACTTACATGGGGTTGACCAAACTTGCAGAAACATGTTTATTTCTGCTGAAAAACATGTTTTGACACTTTCAGCACACTGGGGTTAAGACCTGAGTGTGTGGGCTCTTCTGAGCCTTGCAGTTACATAGGGATACAGCTGTCTGAAAAAACGTGTTTATTTCGGGCTGAAAAACACGTTTTGAAAAGTGAGCTGTTACTGACCCATAACTTACCTGGGGTTAACCAAACTTGCAGAAACATGTTTATTTCTGCTGAAAAACATGATTTGACAATTTCAGCACACTGGGGTTAAGACCTGAGTGTGTGGGCTCTTCTGAGCCTTGCAGTTACATAGGGATACAGCTGTCTGAAAAAACGCGTTTATTTCGGGCTGAAAAACACGTTTTGAAAAGTGAGCAGTTACTGACCCATAACTTACATGGGGTTGACCAAACTTGCAGAAACATGTTTATTTCTGCTGAAAAACATGTTTTGACACTTTCAGCACACTGGGGTTAAGACCTGAGTGTGTGGGCTCTTCTGAGCCTTGCAGTTACATAGGGATACAGCTGTCTGAAAAAACGTGTTTATTTCGGGCTGAAAAACACGTTTTGAAAAGTGAGCTGTTACTGACCCATAACTTACCTGGGGTTGACCAAACTTGCAGAAACATGTTTATTTCTGCTGAAAAACATGTTTTGACACTTTCAGCACACTGGGGTTAAGACCTGAGTGTGTGGGCTCTTCTGAGCCTTGCAGTTACATAGGGATACAGCTGTCTGAAAAAACGCGTTTATTTCGGGCTGAAAAACACGTTTTGAAAAGTGAGCTGTTACTGACCCATAAGTTACATGGGGTTGACCAAACTTGCAGAAACATGTTTATTTCTGCTGAAAAACATGTTTTGACACTTTCAGTACACTGGGGTTAAGACCTGAGTGTGTGGGCTCTTCTGAGCCTTGCAGATACATAGGGATACAGCTTTTTAAAAAACGCGTTTATTTCGGGCTGAAAAACACGTTTTGAAAAGTGAGCTGTTACTGCCCCATAACTTACATGGGGTTGACCAAACTTGCAGAAACATGTTTATTTCTGCTGAAAAACATGTTTTGACACTTTCAGCACACTGGGGTTAAGACCTGAGTGTGTGGGCTCTTCTGAGCCTTGCAGTTACATAGGGATACAGCTGTCTGAAAAAACGCGTTTATTTCGGGCTGAAAAACACGTTTTAAAAAATGTGCTGTTACTGACCCATAACTTACATGGGGTTGACCAAACTTGCAGAAACATGTTTATTTCTGCTGAAAAACATGTTTTGACACTTTCAGCACACTGGGGTTAAGACCTGAGTGTGTGGGCTCTTCTGAGCCTTGCAGTTACATAGGGATACAGCTGTCTGAAAAAACGCGTTTATTTCGGGCTGAAAAACACGTTTTGAAAAGTGAGCTGTTACTGACCCATAACTTACATGGGGTTGACCAAACTTGCAGAAACATGTTTATTTCTGCTGAAAAACATGTTTTGACACTTTCAGCACACTGGGGTTAAGACCTGAGTGTGTGGGCTCTTCTGAGCCTTGCAGTTACATAGGGATACAGCTGTCTGAAAAAACGCGTTTATTTCGGGCTGAAAAACACGTTTTGAAAAGTGAGCTGTTACTGACCCATAACTTACATGGGGTTGACCAAACTTGCAGAAACATGTTTATTTCTGCTGAAAAACATGTTTGACACTTTCAGTACACTGGGGTTAAGACCTGAGTGTGTGGGCTCTTCTGAGCCTTGCAGTTACATAGGGATACAGCTGTCTGAAAAAACGCGTTTATTTCGGGCTGAAAAACACGTTTTGAAAAGTGAGCTGTTACTGACCCATAACTTACCTGGGGTTAACCAAACTTGCAGAAACATGTTTATTTCTGCTGAAAAACATGATTTGACAATTTCAGCACACTGGGGTTAAGACCTGAGTGTGTGGGCTCTTCTGAGCCTTGCAGTTACATAGGGATACAGCTGTCTGAAAAAACGCGTTTATTTCGGGCTGAAAAACACGTTTTGAAAAGTGAGCAGTTACTGACCCATAACTTACATGGGGTTGACCAAACTTGCAGAAACATGTTTATTTCTGCTGAAAAACATGTTTTGACACTTTCAGCACACTGGGGTTAAGACCTGAGTGTGTGGGCTCTTCTGAGCCTTGCAGTTACATAGGGATACAGCTGTCTGAAAAAACGCGTTTATTTCGGGCTGAAAAACACGTTTTAAAAAATGTGCTGTTACTGACCCATAACTTACATGGGGTTGACCAAACTTGCAGAAACATGTTTATTTCTGCTGAAAAACATGTTTTGACACTTTCAGCACACTGGGGTTAAGACCTGAGTGTGTGGGCTCTTCTGAGCCTTGCAGTTACATAGGGATACAGCTGTCTGAAAAAACGTGTTTATTTCGGGCTGAAAAACACGTTTTGAAAAGTGAGCTGTTACTGACCCATAACTTACCTGGGGTTAACCAAACTTGCAGAAACATGTTTATTTCTGCTGAAAAACATGATTTGACAATTTCAGCACACTGGGGTTAAGACCTGAGTGTGTGGGCTCTTCTGAGCCTTGCAGTTACATAGGGATACAGCTGTCTGAAAAAACGCGTTTATTTCGGGCTGAAAAACACGTTTTGAAAAGTGAGCAGTTACTGACCCATAACTTACATGGGGTTGACCAAACTTGCAGAAACATGTTTATTTCTGCTGAAAAACATGTTTTGACACTTTCAGCACACTGGGGTTAAGACCTGAGTGTGTGGGCTCTTCTGAGCCTTGCAGTTACATAGGGATACAGCTGTCTGAAAAAACGTGTTTATTTCGGGCTGAAAAACACGTTTTGAAAAGTGAGCTGTTACTGACCCATAACTTACCTGGGGTTGACCAAACTTGCAGAAACATGTTTATTTCTGCTGAAAAACATGTTTTGACACTTTCAGCACACTGGGGTTAAGACCTGAGTGTGTGGGCTCTTCTGAGCCTTGCAGTTACATAGGGATACAGCTGTCTGAAAAAACGCGTTTATTTCGGGCTGAAAAACACGTTTTGAAAAGTGAGCTGTTACTGACCCATAAGTTACATGGGGTTGACCAAACTTGCAGAAACATGTTTATTTCTGCTGAAAAACATGTTTTGACACTTTCAGTACACTGGGGTTAAGACCTGAGTGTGTGGGCTCTTCTGAGCCTTGCAGATACATAGGGATACAGCTTTTTAAAAAAACGCGTTTATTTCGGGCTGAAAAACACGTTTTGAAAAGTGAGCTGTTACTGCCCCATAACTTACATGGGGTTGACCAAACTTGCAGAAACATGTTTATTTCTGCTGAAAAACATGTTTTGACACTTTCAGCACACTGGGGTTAAGACCTGAGTGTGTGGGCTCTTCTGAGCCTTGCAGTTACATAGGGATACAGCTGTCTGAAAAAACGCGTTTATTTCGGGCTGAAAAACACGTTTTAAAAAATGTGCTGTTACTGACCCATAACTTACATGGGGTTGACCAAACTTGCAGAAACATGTTTATTTCTGCTGAAAAACATGTTTTGACACTTTCAGCACACTGGGGTTAAGACCTGAGTGTGTGGGCTCTTCTGAGCCTTGCAGTTACATAGGGATACAGCTGTCTGAAAAAACGCGTTTATTTCGGGCTGAAAAACACGTTTTGAAAAGTGAGCTGTTACTGACCCATAACTTACATGGGGTTGACCAAACTTGCAGAAACATGTTTATTTCTGCTGAAAAACATGTTTTGACACTTTCAGCACACTGGGGTTAAGACCTGAGTGTGTGGGCTCTTCTGAGCCTTGCAGTTACATAGGGATACAGCTGTCTGAAAAAACGCGTTTATTTCGGGCTGAAAAACACGTTTTGAAAAGTGAGCTGTTACTGACCCATAACTTACATGGGGTTGACCAAACTTGCAGAAACATGTTTATTTCTGCTGAAAAACATGTTTGACACTTTCAGTACACTGGGGTTAAGACCTGAGTGTGTGGGCTCTTCTGAGCCTTGCAGTTACATAGGGATACAGCTGTCTGAAAAAACGCGTTTATTTCGGGCTGAAAAACACGTTTTGAAAAGTGAGCTGTTACTGCCCCATAAGTTACATGGGGTTGACCAAACTTGCAGAAACATGTTTATTTCTGCTGAAAAACATGTTTTGACACTTTCAGTACACTGGGGTTAAGACCTGAGTGTGTGGGCTCTTCTGAGCCTTGCAGATACATAGGGATACAGCTGTCTGAAAAAACGCGTTTATTTCGGGCTGAAAAACACGTTTTGAAAAGTGAGCTGTTACTGCCCCATAACTTACATGGGGTTGACCAAACTTGCAGAAACATGTTTATTTCTGCTGAAAAACATGTTTTGACACTTTCAGCACACTGGGGTTAAGACCTGAGTGTGTGGGCTCTTCTGAGCCTTGCAGTTACATAGGGATACAGCTGTCTGAAAAAACGCGTTTATTTCGGGCTGAAAAACACGTTTTAAAAAATGTGCTGTTACTGACCCATAACTTACATGGGGTTGACCAAACTTGCAGAAACATGTTTATTTCTGCTGAAAAACATGTTTTGACACTTTCAGCACACTGGGGTTAAGACCTGAGTGTGTGGGCTCTTCTGAGCCTTGCAGTTACATAGGGATACAGCTGTCTGAAAAAACGCGTTTATTTCGGGCTGAAAAACACGTTTTGAAAAGTGAGCTGTTACTGACCCATAACTTACATGGGGTTGACCAAACTTGCAGAAACATGTTTATTTCTGCTGAAAAACATGTTTTGACACTTTCAGCACACTGGGGTTAAGACCTGAGTGTGTGGGCTCTTCTGAGCCTTGCAGTTACATAGGGATACAGCTGTCTGAAAAAACGCGTTTATTTCGGGCTGAAAAACACGTTTTGAAAAGTGAGCTGTTACTGACCCATAACTTACATGGGGTTGACCAAACTTGCAGAAACATGTTTATTTCTGCTGAAAAACATGTTTTGACACATTCAGTACACTGGGGTTAAGACCTGAGTGTGTGGGCTCTTCTGAGCCTTGCAGTTACATAGGGATACAGCTGTCTGAAAAAACGCGTTTATTTCGGGCTGAAAAACACGTTTTGAAAAGTGAGCTGTTACTGCCCCATAACTTACATGGGGTTGACCAAACTTGCAGAAACATGTTTATTTCTGCTGAAAAACATGTTTTGACACTTTCAGCACACTGGGGTTAAGACCTGAGTGTGTGGGCTCTTCTGAGCCTTGCAGTTACATAGGGATACAGCTGTCTGAAAAAACGCGTTTATTTCGGGCTGAAAAACACGTTTTGAAAAGTGAGCTGTTACTGACCCATAACTTACATGGGGTTGACCAAACTTGCAGAAACATGTTTATTTCTGCTGAAAAACATGTTTTGACACTTTCAGCACACTGGGGTTAAGACCTGAGTGTGTGGGCTCTTCTGAGCCTTGCAGTTACATAGGGATACAGCTGTCTGAAAAAACGTGTTTATTTCGGGCTGAAAAACACGTTTTGAAAAGTGAGCTGTTACTGACCCATAACTTACCTGGGGTTAACCAAACTTGCAGAAACATGTTTATTTCTGCTGAAAAACATGATTTGACAATTTCAGCACACTGGGGTTAAGACCTGAGTGTGTGGGCTCTTCTGAGCCTTGCAGTTACATAGGGATACAGCTGTCTGAAAAAACGCGTTTATTTCGGGCTGAAAAACACGTTTTGAAAAGTGAGCAGTTACTGACCCATAACTTACATGGGGTTGACCAAACTTGCAGAAACATGTTTATTTCTGCTGAAAAACATGTTTTGACACTTTCAGCACACTGGGGTTAAGACCTGAGTGTGTGGGCTCTTCTGAGCCTTGCAGTTACATAGGGATACAGCTGTCTGAAAAAACGTGTTTATTTCGGGCTGAAAAACACGTTTTGAAAAGTGAGCTGTTACTGCCCCATAACTTACATGGGGTTGACCAAACTTGCAGAAACATGTTTATTTCTGCTGAAAAACATGTTTTGACACTTTCAGCACACTGGGGTTAAGACCTGAGTGTGTGGGCTCTTCTGAGCCTTGCAGTTACATAGGGATACAGCTGTCTGAAAAAAACGCGTTTATTTCGGGCTGAAAAACACGTTTTAAAAAATGTGCTGTTACTGACCCATAACTTACATGGGGTTGACCAAACTTGCAGAAACATGTTTATTTCTGCTGAAAAACATGTTTTGACACTTTCAGCACACTGGGGTTAAGACCTGAGTGTGTGGGCTCTTCTGAGCCTTGCAGTTACATAGGGATACAGCTGTCTGAAAAAACGCGTTTATTTCGGGCTGAAAAACACGTTTTGAAAAGTGAGCTGTTACTGACCCATAACTTACATGGGGTTGACCAAACTTGCAGAAACATGTTTATTTCTGCTGAAAAACATGTTTTGACACTTTCAGCACACTGGGGTTAAGACCTGAGTGTGTGGGCTCTTCTGAGCCTTGCAGTTACATAGGGATACAGCTGTCTGAAAAAACGCGTTTATTTCGGGCTGAAAAACACGTTTTGAAAAGTGAGCTGTTACTGACCCATAACTTACATGGGGTTGACCAAACTTGCAGAAACATGTTTATTTCTGCTGAAAAACATGTTTTGACACTTTCAGTACACTGGGGTTAAGACCTGAGTGTGTGGGCTCTTCTGAGCCTTGCAGTTACATAGGGATACAGCTGTCTGAAAAAACGTGTTTAATTCGGGCTGAAAAACACGTTTTGAAAAGTGAGCTGTTACTGCCCCATAAGTTACATGGGGTTGACCAAACTTGCAGAAACATGTTTATTTCTGCTGAAAAACATGTTTTGACACTTTCAGCACACTGGGGTTAAGACCTGAGTGTGTGGGCTCTTCTGAGCCTTGCAGTTACATAGGGATACAGCTGTCTGAAAAAACGTGTTTATTTCGGGCTGAAAAGCACGTTTTGAAAAGTGAGCTGTTACTGACCCATAACTTACTTGGGGTTAACCAAACTTGCAGAAACATGTTTATTTCTGCTGAAAAACATGATTTGACAATTTCAGCACACTGGGGTTAAGACCTGAGTGTGTGGGCTCTTCTGAGCCTTGCAGTTACATAGGGATACAGCTAGCTGAAAAAACGCGTTTATTTCGGGCTGAAAAACACGTTTTGAAAAGTGAGCAGTTACTGACCCATAACTTACATGGGGTTGACCAAACTTGCAGAAACATGTTTATTTCTGCTGAAAAACATGTTTTGACACTTTCAGCACACTGGGGTTAAGACCTGAGTGTGTGGGCTCTTCTGAGCCTTGCAGTTACATAGGGATACAGCTGTCTGAAAAAACGTGTTTATTTCGGGCTGAAAAACACGTTTTGAAAAGTGAGCTGTTACTGACCCATAACTTACATGGGGTTGACCAAACTTGCAGAAACATGTTTATTTCTGCTGAAAAACATGTTTTGACACTTTCAGCACACTGGTGTTAAGACCTGAGTGTGTGGGCTCTTCTGAGCCTTGCAGTTACATAGGGATACAGCTGTCTGAAAAAACGCGTTTATTTCGGGCTGAAAAACACGTTTTGAAAAGTGAGTGTTACTGACCCATAACTTACATGGGGTTGACCAAACTTGCAGAAACATGTTTATTTCTGCTGAAAAACATGTTTTGACACTTTCAGCACACTGGGGTTAAGACCTGAGTGTGTGGGCTCTTCTGAGCCTTGCAGTTACATAGGGATACAGCTGTCTGAAAAAACGCGTTTATTTCGGGCTGAAAAACACGTTTTGAAAAGTGAGCTGTTACTGACCCATAAGTTACATGGGGTTGACCAAACTTGCAGAAACATGTTTATTTCTGCTGAAAAACATGTTTTGACACTTTCAGTACACTGGGGTTAAGACCTGAGTGTGTGGGCTCTTCTGAGCCTTGCAGATACATAGGGATACAGCTGTCTGAAAAAACGCGTTTATTTCGGGCTGAAAAACACGTTTTGAAAAGTGAGCTGTTACTGCCCCATAACTTACATGGGGTTGACCAAACTTGCAGAAACATGTTTATTTCTGCTGAAAAACATGTTTTGACACTTTCAGCACACTGGGGTTAAGACCTGAGTGTGTGGGCTCTTCTGAGCCTTGCAGTTACATAGGGATACAGCTGTCTGAAAAAACGCGTTTATTTCGGGCTGAAAAACACGTTTTAAAAAATGTGCTGTTACTGACCCATAACTTACATGGGGTTGACCAAACTTGCAGAAACATGTTTATTTCTGCTGAAAAACATGTTTTGACACTTTCAGCACACTGGGGTTAAGACCTGAGTGTGTGGGCTCTTCTGAGCCTTGCAGTTACATAGGGATACAGCTGTCTGAAAAAACGCGTTTATTTCGGGCTGAAAAACACGTTTTGAAAAGTGAGCTGTTACTGACCCATAACTTACATGGGGTTGACCAAACTTGCAGAAACATGTTTATTTCTGCTGAAAAACATGTTTTGACACTTTCAGTACACTGGGGTTAAGACCTGAGTGTGTGGGCTCTTCTGAGCCTTGCAGTTACATAGGGATACAGCTGTCTGAAAAAACGCGTTTATTTCGGGCTGAAAAACACGTTTTGAAAAGTGAGCTGTTACTGCCCCATAACTTACATGGGGTTGACCAAACTTGCAGAAACATGTTTATTTCTGCTGAAAAACATGTTTTGACACTTTCAGCACACTGGGGTTAAGACCTGAGTGTGTGGGCTCTTCTGAGCCTTGCAGTTACATAGGGATACAGCTGTCTGAAAAAACGCGTTTATTTCGGGCTGAAAAACACGTTTTGAAAAGTGAGCTGTTACTGACCCATAAGTTACATGGGGTTGACCAAACTTGCAGAAACATGTTTATTTCTGCTGAAAAACATGTTTTGACACTTTCAGTACACTGGGGTTAAGACCTGAGTGTGTGGGCTCTTCTGAGCCTTGCAGATACATAGGGATACAGCTGTCTGAAAAAACGCGTTTATTTCGGGCTGAAAAACACGTTTTGAAAAGTGAGCTGTTACTGCCCCATAACTTACATGGGGTTGACCAAACTTGCAGAAACATGTTTATTTCTGCTGAAAAACATGTTTTGACACTTTCAGCACACTGGGGTTAAGACCTGAGTGTGTGGGCTCTTCTGAGCCTTGCAGTTACATAGGGATACAGCTGTCTGAAAAAACGCGTTTATTTCGGGCTGAAAAACACGTTTTAAAAAATGTGCTGTTACTGACCCATAACTTACATGGGGTTGACCAAACTTGCAGAAACATGTTTATTTCTGCTGAAAAACATGTTTTGACACTTTCAGCACACTGGGGTTAAGACCTGAGTGTGTGGGCTCTTCTGAGCCTTGCAGTTACATAGGGATACAGCTGTCTGAAAAAACGCGTTTATTTCGGGCTGAAAAACACGTTTTGAAAAGTGAGCTGTTACTGACCCATAACTTACATGGGGTTGACCAAACTTGCAGAAACATGTTTATTTCTGCTGAAAAACATGTTTTGACACTTTCAGTACACTGGGGTTAAGACCTGAGTGTGTGGGCTCTTCTGAGCCTTGCAGTTACATAGGGATACAGCTGTCTGAAAAAACGCGTTTATTTCGGGCTGAAAAACACGTTTTGAAAAGTGAGCTGTTACTGCCCCATAACTTACATGGGGTTGACCAAACTTGCAGAAACATGTTTATTTCTGCTGAAAAACATGTTTTGACACTTTCAGCACACTGGGGTTAAGACCTGAGTGTGTGGGCTCTTCTGAGCCTTGCAGTTACATAGGGATACAGCTGTCTGAAAAAACGCGTTTATTTCGGGCTGAAAAACACGTTTTGAAAAGTGAGCTGTTACTGACCCATAACTTACATGGGGTTGACCAAACTTGCAGAAACATGTTTATTTCTGCTGAAAAACATGTTTTGACACTTTCAGCACACTGGGGTTAAGACCTGAGTGTGTGGGCTCTTCTGAGCCTTGCAGTTACATAGGGATACAGCTGTCTGAAAAAACGTGTTTATTTCGGGCTGAAAAACACGTTTTGAAAAGTGAGCTGTTACTGACCCATAACTTACCTGGGGTTAACCAAACTTGCAGAAACATGTTTATTTCTGCTGAAAAACATGATTTGACAATTTCAGCACACTGGGGTTAAGACCTGAGTGTGTGGGCTCTTCTGAGCCTTGCAGTTACATAGGGATACAGCTGTCTGAAAAAACGCGTTTATTTCGGGCTGAAAAACACGTTTTGAAAAGTGAGCAGTTACTGACCCATAACTTACATGGGGTTGACCAAACTTGCAGAAACATGTTTATTTCTGCTGAAAAACATGTTTTGACACTTTCAGCACACTGGGGTTAAGACCTGAGTGTGTGGGCTCTTCTGAGCCTTGCAGTTACATAGGGATACAGCTGTCTGAAAAAACGTGTTTATTTCGGGCTGAAAAACACGTTTTGAAAAGTGAGCTGTTACTGACCCATAACTTACATGGGGTTGACCAAACTTGCAGAAACATGTTTATTTCTGCTGAAAAACATGTTTTGACACTTTCAGCACACTGGGGTTAAGACCTGAGTGTGTGGGCTCTTCTGAGCCTTGCAGTTACATAGGGATACAGCTGTCTGAAAAAACGCGTTTATTTCGGGCTGAAAAACACGTTTTGAAAAGTGAGTGTTACTGACCCATAACTTACATGGGGTTGACCAAACTTGCAGAAACATGTTTATTTCTGCTGAAAAACATGTTTTGACACTTTCAGCACACTGGGGTTAAGACCTGAGTGTGTGGGCTCTTCTGAGCCTTGCAGTTACATAGGGATACAGCTGTCTGAAAAAACGCGTTTATTTCGGGCTGAAAAACACGTTTTGAAAAGTGAGCTGTTACTGCCCCATAACTTACATGGGGTTGACCAAACTTGCAGAAACATGTTTATTTCTGCTGAAAAACATGTTTTGACACTTTCAGCACACTGGGGTTAAGACCTGAGTGTGTGGGCTCTTCTGAGCCTTGCAGTTACATAGGGATACAGCTGTCTGAAAAAACGCGTTTATTTCGGGCTGAAAAACACGTTTTGAAAAGTGAGCTGTTACTGACCCATAACTTACATGGGGTTGACCAAACTTGCAGAAACATGTTTATTTCTGCTGAAAAACATGTTTTGACACTTTCAGCACACTGGGGTTAAGACCTGAGTGTGTGGGCTCTTCTGAGCCTTGCAGTTACATAGGGATACAGCTGTCTGAAAAAACGTGTTTATTTCGGGCTGAAAAACACGTTTTGAAAAGTGAGCTGTTACTGACCCATAACTTACCTGGGGTTAACCAAACTTGCAGAAACATGTTTATTTCTGCTGAAAAACATGATTTGACAATTTCAGCACACTGGGGTTAAGACCTGAGTGTGTGGGCTCTTCTGAGCCTTGCAGTTACATAGGGATACAGCTGTCTGAAAAAACGCGTTTATTTCGGGCTGAAAAACACGTTTTGAAAAGTGAGCAGTTACTGACCCATAACTTACATGGGGTTGACCAAACTTGCAGAAACATGTTTATTTCTGCTGAAAAACATGTTTTGACACTTTCAGCACACTGGGGTTAAGACCTGAGTGTGTGGGCTCTTCTGAGCCTTGCAGTTACATAGGGATACAGCTGTCTGAAAAAACGTGTTTATTTCGGGCTGAAAAACACGTTTTGAAAAGTGAGCTGTTACTGACCCATAACTTACATGGGGTTGACCAAACTTGCAGAAACATGTTTATTTCTGCTGAAAAACATGTTTTGACACTTTCAGCACACTGGGGTTAAGACCTGAGTGTGTGGGCTCTTCTGAGCCTTGCAGTTACATAGGGATACAGCTGTCTGAAAAAACGCGTTTATTTCGGGCTGAAAAACACGTTTTGAAAAGTGAGTGTTACTGACCCATAACTTACATGGGGTTGACCAAACTTGCAGAAACATGTTTATTTCTGCTGAAAAACATGTTTTGACACTTTCAGCACACTGGGGTTAAGACCTGAGTGTGTGGGCTCTTCTGAGCCTTGCAGTTACATAGGGATACAGCTGTCTGAAAAAACGCGTTTATTTCGGGCTGAAAAACACGTTTTGAAAAGTGAGCTGTTACTGACCCATAAGTTACATGGGGTTGACCAAACTTGCAGAAACATGTTTATTTCTGCTGAAAAACATGTTTTGACACTTTCAGTACACTGGGGTTAAGACCTGAGTGTGTGGGCTCTTCTGAGCCTTGCAGATACATAGGGATACAGCTGTCTGAAAAAACGCGTTTATTTCGGGCTGAAAAACACGTTTTGAAAAGTGAGCTGTTACTGCCCCATAACTTACATGGGGTTGACCAAACTTGCAGAAACATGTTTATTTCTGCTGAAAAACATGTTTTGACACTTTCAGCACACTGGGGTTAAGACCTGAGTGTGTGGGCTCTTCTGAGCCTTGCAGTTACATAGGGATACAGCTGTCTGAAAAAACGCGTTTATTTCAGGCTGAAAAACACGTTTTAAAAAATGTGCTGTTACTGACCCATAACTTACATGGGGTTGACCAAACTTGCAGAAACATGTTTATTTCTGCTGAAAAACATGTTTTGACACTTTCAGCACACTGGGGTTAAGACCTGAGTGTGTGGGCTCTTCTGAGCCTTGCAGTTACATAGGGATACAGCTGTCTGAAAAAACGCGTTTATTTCGGGCTGAAAAACACGTTTTGAAAAGTGAGCTGTTACTGACCCATAACTTACATGGGGTTGACCAAACTTGCAGAAACATGTTTATTTCTGCTGAAAAACATGTTTTGACACTTTCAGCACACTGGGGTTAAGACCTGAGTGTGTGGGCTCTTCTGAGCCTTGCAGTTACATAGGGATACAGCTGTCTGAAAAAACGCGTTTATTTCGGGCTGAAAAACACGTTTTGAAAAGTGAGCTGTTACTGACCCATAACTTACATGGGGTTGACCAAACTTGCAGAAACATGTTTATTTCTGCTGAAAAACATGTTTTGACACTTTCAGCACACTGGGGTTAAGACCTGAGTGTGTGGGCTCTTCTGAGCCTTGCAGTTACATAGGGATACAGCTGTCTGAAAAAACGCGTTTATTTCGGGCTGAAAAACACGTTTTAAAAAATGTGCTGTTACTGACCCATAACTTACATGGGGTTGACCAAACTTGCAGAAACATGTTTATTTCTGCTGAAAAACATGTTTTGACACTTTCAGCACACTGGGGTTAAGACCTGAGTGTGTGGGCTCTTCTGAGCCTTGCAGTTACATAGGGATACAGCTGTCTGAAAAAACGCGTTTATTTCGGGCTGAAAAACACGTTTTGAAAAGTGAGCTGTTACTGACCCATAACTTACATGGGGTTGACCAAACTTGCAGAAACATGTTTATTTCTGCTGAAAAACATGTTTTGACACTTTCAGTACACTGGGGTTAAGACCTGAGTGTGTGGGCTCTTCTGAGCCTTGCAGTTACATAGGGATACAGCTGTCTGAAAAAACGCGTTTATTTCGGGCTGAAAAACACGTTTTGAAAAGTGAGCTGTTACTGCCCCATAACTTACATGGGGTTGACCAAACTTGCAGAAACATGTTTATTTCTGCTGAAAAACATGTTTTGACACTTTCAGCACACTGGGGTTAAGACCTGAGTGTGTGGGCTCTTCTGAGCCTTGCAGTTACATAGGGATACAGCTGTCTGAAAAAACGCGTTTATTTCGGGCTGAAAAACACGTTTTGAAAAGTGAGCTGTTACTGACCCATAACTTACATGGGGTTGACCAAACTTGCAGAAACATGTTTATTTCTGCTGAAAAACATGTTTTGACACTTTCAGCACACTGGGGTTAAGACCTGAGTGTGTGGGCTCTTCTGAGCCTTGCAGTTACATAGGGATACAGCTGTCTGAAAAAACGTGTTTATTTCGGGCTGAAAAACACGTTTTGAAAAGTGAGCTGTTACTGACCCATAACTTACCTGGGGTTAACCAAACTTGCAGAAACATGTTTATTTCTGCTGAAAAACATGATTTGACAATTTCAGCACACTGGGGTTAAGACCTGAGTGTGTGGGCTCTTCTGAGCCTTGCAGTTACATAGGGATACAGCTGTCTGAAAAAACGCGTTTATTTCGGGCTGAAAAACACGTTTTGAAAAGTGAGCAGTTACTGACCCATAACTTACATGGGGTTGACCAAACTTGCAGAAACATGTTTATTTCTGCTGAAAAACATGTTTTGACACTTTCAGCACACTGGGGTTAAGACCTGAGTGTGTGGGCTCTTCTGAGCCTTGCAGTTACATAGGGATACAGCTGTCTGAAAAAACGTGTTTATTTCGGGCTGAAAAACACGTTTTGAAAAGTGAGCTGTTACTGACCCATAACTTACATGGGGTTGACCAAACTTGCAGAAACATGTTTATTTCTGCTGAAAAACATGTTTTGACACTTTCAGCACACTGGGGTTAAGACCTGAGTGTGTGGGCTCTTCTGAGCCTTGCAGTTACATAGGGATACAGCTGTCTGAAAAAACGCGTTTATTTCGGGCTGAAAAACACGTTTTGAAAAGTGAGCTGTTACTGACCCATAACTTACATGGGGTTGACCAAACTTGCAGAAACATGTTTATTTCTGCTGAAAAACATGTTTTGACACTTTCAGCACACTGGGGTTAAGACCTGAGTGTGTGGGCTCTTCTGAGCCTTGCAGTTACATAGGGATACAGCTGTCTGAAAAAACGTGTTTATTTCGGGCTGAAAAACACGTTTTGAAAAGTGAGCTGTTACTGACCCATAACTTACCTGGGGTTAACCAAACTTGCAGAAACATGTTTATTTCTGCTGAAAAACATGATTTGACAATTTCAGCACACTGGGGTTAAGACCTGAGTGTGTGGGCTCTTCTGAGCCTTGCAGTTACATAGGGATACAGCTGTCTGAAAAAACGCGTTTATTTCGGGCTGAAAAACACGTTTTGAAAAGTGAGCAGTTACTGACCCATAACTTACATGGGGTTGACCAAACTTGCAGAAACATGTTTATTTCTGCTGAAAAACATGTTTTGACACTTTCAGCACACTGGGGTTAAGACCTGAGTGTGTGGGCTCTTCTGAGCCTTGCAGTTACATAGGGATACAGCTGTCTGAAAAAACGTGTTTATTTCGGGCTGAAAAACACGTTTTGAAAAGTGAGCTGTTACTGACCCATAACTTACATGGGGTTGACCAAACTTGCAGAAACATGTTTATTTCTGCTGAAAAACATGTTTTGACACTTTCAGCACACTGGGGTTAAGACCTGAGTGTGTGGGCTCTTCTGAGCCTTGCAGTTACATAGGGATACAGCTGTCTGAAAAAACGCGTTTATTTCGGGCTGAAAAACACGTTTTGAAAAGTGAGTGTTACTGACCCATAACTTACATGGGGTTGACCAAACTTGCAGAAACATGTTTATTTCTGCTGAAAAACATGTTTTGACACTTTCAGCACACTGGGGTTAAGACCTGAGTGTGTGGGCTCTTCTGAGCCTTGCAGTTACATAGGGATACAGCTGTCTGAAAAAACGCGTTTATTTCGGGCTGAAAAACACGTTTTGAAAAGTGAGCTGTTACTGCCCCATAACTTACATGGGGTTGACCAAACTTGCAGAAACATGTTTATTTCTGCTGAAAAACATGTTTTGACACTTTCAGCACACTGGGGTTAAGACCTGAGTGTGTGGGCTCTTCTGAGCCTTGCAGTTACATAGGGATACAGCTGTCTGAAAAAACGCGTTTATTTCGGGCTGAAAAACACGTTTTGAAAAGTGAGCTGTTACTGACCCATAACTTACATGGGGTTGACCAAACTTGCAGAAACATGTTTATTTCTGCTGAAAAACATGTTTTGACACTTTCAGCACACTGGGGTTAAGACCTGAGTGTGTGGGCTCTTCTGAGCCTTGCAGTTACATAGGGATACAGCTGTCTGAAAAAACGTGTTTATTTCGGGCTGAAAAACACGTTTTGAAAAGTGAGCTGTTACTGACCCATAACTTACCTGGGGTTAACCAAACTTGCAGAAACATGTTTATTTCTGCTGAAAAACATGATTTGACAATTTCAGCACACTGGGGTTAAGACCTGAGTGTGTGGGCTCTTCTGAGCCTTGCAGTTACATAGGGATACAGCTGTCTGAAAAAACGCGTTTATTTCGGGCTGAAAAACACGTTTTGAAAAGTGAGCAGTTACTGACCCATAACTTACATGGGGTTGACCAAACTTGCAGAAACATGTTTATTTCTGCTGAAAAACATGTTTTGACACTTTCAGCACACTGGGGTTAAGACCTGAGTGTGTGGGCTCTTCTGAGCCTTGCAGTTACATAGGGATACAGCTGTCTGAAAAAACGTGTTTATTTCGGGCTGAAAAACACGTTTTGAAAAGTGAGCTGTTACTGACCCATAACTTACATGGGGTTGACCAAACTTGCAGAAACATGTTTATTTCTGCTGAAAAACATGTTTTGACACTTTCAGCACACTGGGGTTAAGACCTGAGTGTGTGGGCTCTTCTGAGCCTTGCAGTTACATAGGGATACAGCTGTCTGAAAAAACGCGTTTATTTCGGGCTGAAAAACACGTTTTGAAAAGTGAGTGTTACTGACCCATAACTTACATGGGGTTGACCAAACTTGCAGAAACATGTTTATTTCTGCTGAAAAACATGTTTTGACACTTTCAGCACACTGGGGTTAAGACCTGAGTGTGTGGGCTCTTCTGAGCCTTGCAGATACATAGGGATACAGCTGTCTGAAAAAACGCGTTTATTTCGGGCTGAAAAACACGTTTTGAAAAGTGAGCTGTTACTGCCCCATAACTTACATGGGGTTGACCAAACTTGCAGAAACATGTTTATTTCTGCTGAAAAACATGTTTTGACACTTTCAGCACACTGGGGTTAAGACCTGAGTGTGTGGGCTCTTCTGAGCCTTGCAGTTACATAGGGATACAGCTGTCTGAAAAAACGCGTTTATTTCGGGCTGAAAAACACGTTTTAAAAAATGTGCTGTTACTGACCCATAACTTACATGGGGTTGACCAAACTTGCAGAAACATGTTTATTTCTGCTGAAAAACATGTTTTGACACTTTCAGCACACTGGGGTTAAGACCTGAGTGTGTGGGCTCTTCTGAGCCTTGCAGTTACATAGGGATACAGCTGTCTGAAAAAACGCGTTTATTTCGGGCTGAAAAACACGTTTTGAAAAGTGAGCTGTTACTGACCCATAACTTACATGGGGTTGACCAAACTTGCAGAAACATGTTTATTTCTGCTGAAAAACATGTTTTGACACTTTCAGCACACTGGGGTTAAGACCTGAGTGTGTGGGCTCTTCTGAGCCTTGCAGTTACATAGGGATACAGCTGTCTGAAAAAACGCGTTTATTTCGGGCTGAAAAACACGTTTTGAAAAGTGAGCTGTTACTGACCCATAACTTACATGGGGTTGACCAAACTTGCAGAAACATGTTTATTTCTGCTGAAAAACATGTTTTGACACTTTCAGCACACTGGGGTTAAGACCTGAGTGTGTGGGCTCTTCTGAGCCTTGCAGTTACATAGGGATACAGCTGTCTGAAAAAACGCGTTTATTTCGGGCTGAAAAACACGTTTTAAAAAATGTGCTGTTACTGACCCATAACTTACATGGGGTTGACCAAACTTGCAGAAACATGTTTATTTCTGCTGAAAAACATGTTTTGACACTTTCAGCACACTGGGGTTAAGACCTGAGTGTGTGGGCTCTTCTGAGCCTTGCAGTTACATAGGGATACAGCTGTCTGAAAAAACGCGTTTATTTCGGGCTGAAAAACACGTTTTGAAAAGTGAGCTGTTACTGACCCATAACTTACATGGGGTTGACCAAACTTGCAGAAACATGTTTATTTCTGCTGAAAAACATGTTTTGACACTTTCAGTACACTGGGGTTAAGACCTGAGTGTGTGGGCTCTTCTGAGCCTTGCAGTTACATAGGGATACAGCTGTCTGAAAAAACGCGTTTATTTCGGGCTGAAAAACACGTTTTGAAAAGTGAGCTGTTACTGACCCATAACTTACATGGGGTTGACCAAACTTGCAGAAACATGTTTATTTCTGCTGAAAAACATGTTTTGACACTTTCAGCACACTGGGGTTAAGACCTGAGTGTGTGGGCTCTTCTGAGCCTTGCAGTTACATAGGGATACAGCTGTCTGAAAAAACGCGTTTATTTCGGGCTGAAAAACACGTTTTGAAAAGTGAGCTGTTACTGACCCATAACTTACATGGGGTTGACCAAACTTGCAGAAACATGTTTATTTCTGCTGAAAAACATGTTTTGACACTTTCAGCACACTGGGGTTAAGACCTGAGTGTGTGGGCTCTTCTGAGCCTTGCAGTTACATAGGGATACAGCTGTCTGAAAAAACGTGTTTATTTCGGGCTGAAAAACACGTTTTGAAAAGTGAGCTGTTACTGACCCATAACTTACCTGGGGTTAACCAAACTTGCAGAAACATGTTTATTTCTGCTGAAAAACATGATTTGACAATTTCAGCACACTGGGGTTAAGACCTGAGTGTGTGGGCTCTTCTGAGCCTTGCAGTTACATAGGGATACAGCTGTCTGAAAAAACGCGTTTATTTCGGGCTGAAAAACACGTTTTGAAAAGTGAGCAGTTACTGACCCATAACTTACATGGGGTTGACCAAACTTGCAGAAACATGTTTATTTCTGCTGAAAAACATGTTTTGACACTTTCAGCACACTGGGGTTAAGACCTGAGTGTGTGGGCTCTTCTGAGCCTTGCAGTTACATAGGGATACAGCTGTCTGAAAAAACGTGTTTATTTCGGGCTGAAAAACACGTTTTGAAAAGTGAGCTGTTACTGACCCATAACTTACATGGGGTTGACCAAACTTGCAGAAACATGTTTATTTCTGCTGAAAAACATGTTTTGACACTTTCAGCACACTGGGGTTAAGACCTGAGTGTGTGGGCTCTTCTGAGCCTTGCAGTTACATAGGGATACAGCTGTCTGAAAAAACGCGTTTATTTCGGGCTGAAAAACACGTTTTGAAAAGTGAGTGTTACTGACCCATAACTTACATGGGGTTGACCAAACTTGCAGAAACATGTTTATTTCTGCTGAAAAACATGTTTTGACACTTTCAGCACACTGGGGTTAAGACCTGAGTGTGTGGGCTCTTCTGAGCCTTGCAGTTACATAGGGATACAGCTGTCTGAAAAAACGCGTTTATTTCGGGCTGAAAAACACGTTTTGAAAAGTGAGCTGTTACTGACCCATAAGTTACATGGGGTTGACCAAACTTGCAGAAACATGTTTATTTCTGCTGAAAAACATGTTTTGACACTTTCAGTACACTGGGGTTAAGACCTGAGTGTGTGGGCTCTTCTGAGCCTTGCAGATACATAGGGATACAGCTGTCTGAAAAAACGCGTTTATTTCGGGCTGAAAAACACGTTTTGAAAAGTGAGCTGTTACTGCCCCATAACTTACATGGGGTTGACCAAACTTGCAGAAACATGTTTATTTCTGCTGAAAAACATGTTTTGACACTTTCAGCACACTGGGGTTAAGACCTGAGTGTGTGGGCTCTTCTGAGCCTTGCAGTTACATAGGGATACAGCTGTCTGAAAAAACGCGTTTATTTCGGGCTGAAAAACACGTTTTAAAAAATGTGCTGTTACTGACCCATAACTTACATGGGGTTGACCAAACTTGCAGAAACATGTTTATTTCTGCTGAAAAACATGTTTTGACACTTTCAGCACACTGGGGTTAAGACCTGAGTGTGTGGGCTCTTCTGAGCCTTGCAGTTACATAGGGATACAGCTGTCTGAAAAAACGCGTTTATTTCGGGCTGAAAAACACGTTTTGAAAAGTGAGCTGTTACTGACCCATAACTTACATGGGGTTGACCAAACTTGCAGAAACATGTTTATTTCTGCTGAAAAACATGTTTTGACACTTTCAGCACACTGGGGTTAAGACCTGAGTGTGTGGGCTCTTCTGAGCCTTGCAGTTACATAGGGATACAGCTGTCTGAAAAAACGCGTTTATTTCGGGCTGAAAAACACGTTTTGAAAAGTGAGCTGTTACTGACCCATAACTTACATGGGGTTGACCAAACTTGCAGAAACATGTTTATTTCTGCTGAAAAACATGTTTTGACACTTTCAGTACACTGGGGTTAAGACCTGAGTGTGTGGGCTCTTCTGAGCCTTGCAGTTACATAGGGATACAGCTGTCTGAAAAAACGCGTTTATTTCGGGCTGAAAAACACGTTTTGAAAAGTGAGCTGTTACTGCCCCATAAGTTACATGGGGTTGACCAAACTTGCAGAAACATGTTTATTTCTGCTGAAAAACATGTTTTGACACTTTCAGTACACTGGGGTTAAGACCTGAGTGTGTGGGCTCTTCTGAGCCTTGCAGATACATAGGGATACAGCTGTCTGAAAAAACGCGTTTATTTCGGGCTGAAAAACACGTTTTGAAAAGTGAGCTGTTACTGCCCCATAACTTACATGGGGTTGACCAAACTTGCAGAAACATGTTTATTTCTGCTGAAAAACATGTTTTGACACTTTCAGCACACTGGGGTTAAGACCTGAGTGTGTGGGCTCTTCTGAGCCTTGCAGTTACATAGGGATACAGCTGTCTGAAAAAACGCGTTTATTTCGGGCTGAAAAACACGTTTTAAAAAATGTGCTGTTACTGACCCATAACTTACATGGGGTTGACCAAACTTGCAGAAACATGTTTATTTCTGCTGAAAAACATGTTTTGACACTTTCAGCACACTGGGGTTAAGACCTGAGTGTGTGGGCTCTTCTGAGCCTTGCAGTTACATAGGGATACAGCTGTCTGAAAAAACGCGTTTATTTCGGGCTGAAAAACACGTTTTGAAAAGTGAGCTGTTACTGACCCATAACTTACATGGGGTTGACCAAACTTGCAGAAACATGTTTATTTCTGCTGAAAAACATGTTTTGACACTTTCAGCACACTGGGGTTAAGACCTGAGTGTGTGGGCTCTTCTGAGCCTTGCAGTTACATAGGGATACAGCTGTCTGAAAAAACGCGTTTATTTCGGGCTGAAAAACACGTTTTGAAAAGTGAGCTGTTACTGACCCATAACTTACATGTGGTTGACCAAACTTGCAGAAACATGTTTATTTCTGCTGAAAAACATGTTTTGACACATTCAGTACACTGGGGTTAAGACCTGAGTGTGTGGGCTCTTCTGAGCCTTGCAGTTACATAGGGATACAGCTGTCTGAAAAAACGCGTTTATTTCGGGCTGAAAAACACGTTTTGAAAAGTGAGCTGTTACTGCCCCATAACTTACATGGGGTTGACCAAACTTGCAGAAACATGTTTATTTCTGCTGAAAAACATGTTTTGACACTTTCAGCACACTGGGGTTAAGACCTGAGTGTGTGGGCTCTTCTGAGCCTTGCAGTTACATAGGGATACAGCTGTCTGAAAAAACGCGTTTATTTCGGGCTGAAAAACACGTTTTGAAAAGTGAGCTGTTACTGACCCATAACTTACATGGGGTTGACCAAACTTGCAGAAACATGTTTATTTCTGCTGAAAAACATGTTTTGACACTTTCAGCACACTGGGGTTAAGACCTGAGTGTGTGGGCTCTTCTGAGCCTTGCAGTTACATAGGGATACAGCTGTCTGAAAAAACGTGTTTATTTCGGGCTGAAAAACACGTTTTGAAAAGTGAGCTGTTACTGACCCATAACTTACCTGGGGTTAACCAAACTTGCAGAAACATGTTTATTTCTGCTGAAAAACATGATTTGACAATTTCAGCACACTGGGGTTAAGACCTGAGTGTGTGGGCTCTTCTGAGCCTTGCAGTTACATAGGGATACAGCTGTCTGAAAAAACGCGTTTATTTCGGGCTGAAAAACACGTTTTGAAAAGTGAGCAGTTACTGACCCATAACTTACATGGGGTTGACCAAACTTGCAGAAACATGTTTATTTCTGCTGAAAAACATGTTTTGACACTTTCAGCACACTGGGGTTAAGACCTGAGTGTGTGGGCTCTTCTGAGCCTTGCAGTTACATAGGGATACAGCTGTCTGAAAAAACGCGTTTATTTCGGGCTGAAAAACACGTTTTGAAAAGTGAGCAGTTACTGACCCATAACTTACATGGGGTTGACCAAACTTGCAGAAACATGTTTATTTCTGCTGAAAAACATGTTTTGACACTTTCAGCACACTGGGGTTAAGACCTGAGTGTGTGGGCTCTTCTGAGCCTTGCAGTTACATAGGGATACAGCTGTCTGAAAAAACGTGTTTATTTCGGGCTGAAAAACACGTTTTGAAAAGTGAGCTGTTACTGACCCATAACTTACATGGGGTTGACCAAACTTGCAGAAACATGTTTATTTCTGCTGAAAAACATGTTTTGACACTTTCAGCACACTGGGGTTAAGACCTGAGTGTGTGGGCTCTTCTGAGCCTTGCAGTTACATAGGGATACAGCTGTCTGAAAAAACGCGTTTATTTCGGGCTGAAAAACACGTTTTGAAAAGTGAGTGTTACTGACCCATAACTTACATGGGGTTGACCAAACTTGCAGAAACATGTTTATTTCTGCTGAAAAACATGTTTTGACACTTTCAGCACACTGGGGTTAAGACCTGAGTGTGTGGGCTCTTCTGAGCCTTGCAGTTACATAGGGATACAGCTGTCTGAAAAAACGCGTTTATTTCGGGCTGAAAAACACGTTTTGAAAAGTGAGCTGTTACTGACCCATAAGTTACATGGGGTTGACCAAACTTGCAGAAACATGTTTATTTCTGCTGAAAAACATGTTTTGACACTTTCAGTACACTGGGGTTAAGACCTGAGTGTGTGGGCTCTTCTGAGCCTTGCAGATACATAGGGATACAGCTGTCTGAAAAAACGCGTTTATTTCGGGCTGAAAAACACGTTTTGAAAAGTGAGCTGTTACTGCCCCATAACTTACATGGGGTTGACCAAACTTGCAGAAACATGTTTATTTCTGCTGAAAAACATGTTTTGACACTTTCAGCACACTGGGGTTAAGACCTGAGTGTGTGGGCTCTTCTGAGCCTTGCAGTTACATAGGGATACAGCTGTCTGAAAAAACGCGTTTATTTCGGGCTGAAAAACACGTTTTAAAAAATGTGCTGTTACTGACCCATAACTTACATGGGGTTGACCAAACTTGCAGAAACATGTTTATTTCTGCTGAAAAACATGTTTTGACACTTTCAGCACACTGGGGTTAAGACCTGAGTGTGTGGGCTCTTCTGAGCCTTGCAGTTACATAGGGATACAGCTGTCTGAAAAAACGCGTTTATTTCGGGCTGAAAAACACGTTTTGAAAAGTGAGCTGTTACTGACCCATAACTTACATGGGGTTGACCAAACTTGCAGAAACATGTTTATTTCTGCTGAAAAACATGTTTTGACACTTTCAGCACACTGGGGTTAAGACCTGAGTGTGTGGGCTCTTCTGAGCCTTGCAGATACATAGGGATACAGCTGTCTGAAAAAACGCGTTTATTTCGGGCTGAAAAACACGTTTTGAAAAGTGAGCTGTTACTGCCCCATAACTTACATGGGGTTGACCAAACTTGCAGAAACATGTTTATTTCTGCTGAAAAACATGTTTTGACACTTTCAGCACACTGGGGTTAAGACCTGAGTGTGTGGGCTCTTCTGAGCCTTGCAGTTACATAGGGATACAGCTGTCTGAAAAAACGCGTTTATTTCGGGCTGAAAAACACGTTTTAAAAAATGTGCTGTTACTGACCCATAACTTACATGGGGTTGACCAAACTTGCAGAAACATGTTTATTTCTGCTGAAAAACATGTTTTGACACTTTCAGCACACTGGGGTTAAGACCTGAGTGTGTGGGCTCTTCTGAGCCTTGCAGTTACATAGGGATACAGCTGTCTGAAAAAACGCGTTTATTTCGGGCTGAAAAACACGTTTTGAAAAGTGAGCTGTTACTGACCCATAACTTACATGGGGTTGACCAAACTTGCAGAAACATGTTTATTTCTGCTGAAAAACATGTTTTGACACTTTCAGCACACTGGGGTTAAGACCTGAGTGTGTGGGCTCTTCTGAGCCTTGCAGTTACATAGGGATACAGCTGTCTGAAAAAACGCGTTTATTTCGGGCTGAAAAACACGTTTTGAAAAGTGAGCTGTTACTGACCCATAACTTACATGTGGTTGACCAAACTTGCAGAAACATGTTTATTTCTGCTGAAAAACATGTTTTGACACATTCAGTACACTGGGGTTAAGACCTGAGTGTGTGGGCTCTTCTGAGCCTTGCAGTTACATAGGGATACAGCTGTCTGAAAAAACGCGTTTATTTCGGGCTGAAAAACACGTTTTGAAAAGTGAGCTGTTACTGCCCCATAACTTACATGGGGTTGACCAAACTTGCAGAAACATGTTTATTTCTGCTGAAAAACATGTTTTGACACTTTCAGCACACTGGGGTTAAGACCTGAGTGTGTGGGCTCTTCTGAGCCTTGCAGTTACATAGGGATACAGCTGTCTGAAAAAACGCGTTTATTTCGGGCTGAAAAACACGTTTTGAAAAGTGAGCTGTTACTGACCCATAACTTACATGGGGTTGACCAAACTTGCAGAAACATGTTTATTTCTGCTGAAAAACATGTTTTGACACTTTCAGCACACTGGGGTTAAGACCTGAGTGTGTGGGCTCTTCTGAGCCTTGCAGTTACATAGGGATACAGCTGTCTGAAAAAACGTGTTTATTTCGGGCTGAAAAACACGTTTTGAAAAGTGAGCTGTTACTGACCCATAACTTACCTGGGGTTAACCAAACTTGCAGAAACATGTTTATTTCTGCTGAAAAACATGATTTGACAATTTCAGCACACTGGGGTTAAGACCTGAGTGTGTGGGCTCTTCTGAGCCTTGCAGTTACATAGGGATACAGCTGTCTGAAAAAACGCGTTTATTTCGGGCTGAAAAACACGTTTTGAAAAGTGAGCAGTTACTGACCCATAACTTACATGGGGTTGACCAAACTTGCAGAAACATGTTTATTTCTGCTGAAAAACATGTTTTGACACTTTCAGCACACTGGGGTTAAGACCTGAGTGTGTGGGCTCTTCTGAGCCTTGCAGTTACATAGGGATACAGCTGTCTGAAAAAACGTGTTTATTTCGGGCTGAAAAACACGTTTTGAAAAGTGAGCTGTTACTGACCCATAACTTACATGGGGTTGACCAAACTTGCAGAAACATGTTTATTTCTGCTGAAAAACATGTTTTGACACTTTCAGCACACTGGGGTTAAGACCTGAGTGTGTGGGCTCTTCTGAGCCTTGCAGTTACATAGGGATACAGCTGTCTGAAAAAACGCGTTTATTTCGGGCTGAAAAACACGTTTTGAAAAGTGAGTGTTACTGACCCATAACTTACATGGGGTTGACCAAACTTGCAGAAACATGTTTATTTCTGCTGAAAAACATGTTTTGACACTTTCAGCACACTGGGGTTAAGACCTGAGTGTGTGGGCTCTTCTGAGCCTTGCAGTTACATAGGGATACAGCTGTCTGAAAAAACGCGTTTATTTCGGGCTGAAAAACACGTTTTGAAAAGTGAGCTGTTACTGACCCATAAGTTACATGGGGTTGACCAAACTTGCAGAAACATGTTTATTTCTGCTGAAAAACATGTTTTGACACTTTCAGTACACTGGGGTTAAGACCTGAGTGTGTGGGCTCTTCTGAGCCTTGCAGTTACATAGGGATACAGCTGTCTGAAAAAACGCGTTTATTTCGGGCTGAAAAACACGTTTTGAAAAGTGAGCTGTTACTGCCCCATAACTTACATGGGGTTGACCAAACTTGCAGAAACATGTTTATTTCTGCTGAAAAACATGTTTTGACACTTTCAGCACACTGGGGTTAAGACCTGAGTGTGTGGGCTCTTCTGAGCCTTGCAGTTACATAGGGATACAGCTGTCTGAAAAAACGCGTTTATTTCGGGCTGAAAAACACGTTTTGAAAAGTGAGCTGTTACTGACCCATAACTTACATGGGGTTGACCAAACTTGCAGAAACATGTTTATTTCTGCTGAAAAACATGTTTTGACACTTTCAGCACACTGGGGTTAAGACCTGAGTGTGTGGGCTCTTCTGAGCCTTGCAGTTACATAGGGATACAGCTGTCTGAAAAAACGTGTTTATTTCGGGCTGAAAAACACGTTTTGAAAAGTGAGCTGTTACTGACCCATAACTTACCTGGGGTTAACCATACTTGCAGAAACATGTTTATTTCTGCTGAAAAACATGATTTGACAATTTCAGCACACTGGGGTTAAGACCTGAGTGTGTGGGCTCTTCTGAGCCTTGCAGTTACATAGGGATACAGCTGTCTGAAAAAACGCGTTTATTTCGGGCTGAAAAACACGTTTTGAAAAGTGAGCAGTTACTGACCCATAACTTACATGGGGTTGACCAAACTTGCAGAAACATGTTTATTTCTGCTGAAAAACATGTTTTGACACTTTCAGCACACTGGGGTTAAGACCTGAGTGTGTGGGCTCTTCTGAGCCTTGCAGTTACATAGGGATACAGCTGTCTGAAAAAACGTGTTTATTTCGGGCTGAAAAACACGTTTTGAAAAGTGAGCTGTTACTGACCCATAACTTACATGGGGTTGACCAAACTTGCAGAAACATGTTTATTTCTGCTGAAAAACATGTTTTGACACTTTCAGCACACTGGGGTTAAGACCTGAGTGTGTGGGCTCTTCTGAGCCTTGCAGTTACATAGGGATACAGCTGTCTGAAAAAACGCGTTTATTTCGGGCTGAAAAACACGTTTTGAAAAGTGAGCTGTTACTGACCTATAAGTTACATGGGGTTGACCAAACTTGCAGAAACATGTTTATTTCTGCTGAAAAACATGTTTTGACACTTTCAGTACACTGGGGTTAAGACCTGAGTGTGTGGGCTCTTCTGAGCCTTGCAGATACATAGGGATACAGCTGTCTGAAAAAACGCGTTTATTTCGGGCTGAAAAACACGTTTTGAAAAGTGAGCTGTTACTGCCCCATAACTTACATGGGGTTGACCAAACTTGCAGAAACATGTTTATTTCTGCTGAAAAACATGTTTTGACACTTTCAGCACACTGGGGTTAAGACCTGAGTGTGTGGGCTCTTCTGAGCCTTGCAGTTACATAGGGATACAGCTGTCTGAAAAAACGCGTTTATTTCGGGCTGAAAAACACGTTTTAAAAAATGTGCTGTTACTGACCCATAACTTACATGGGGTTGACCAAACTTGCAGAAACATGTTTATTTCTGCTGAAAAACATGTTTTGACACTTTCAGCACACTGGGGTTAAGACCTGAGTGTGTGGGCTCTTCTGAGCCTTGCAGTTACATAGGGATACAGCTGTCTGAAAAAACGCGTTTATTTCGGGCTGAAAAACACGTTTTGAAAACTGAGCTGTTACTGACCCATAACTTACATGGGGTTGACCAAACTTGCAGAAACATGTTTATTTCTGCTGAAAAACATGTTTTGACACTTTCAGCACACTGGGGTTAAGACCTGAGTGTGTGGGCTCTTCTGAGCCTTGCAGTTACATAGGGATACAGCTGTCTGAAAAAACGCGTTTATTTCGGGCTGAAAAACACGTTTTGAAAAGTGAGCTGTTACTGCCCCATAACTTACATGGGGTTGACCAAACTTGCAGAAACATGTTTATTTCTGCTGAAAAACATGTTTTGACACTTTCAGTACACTGGGGTTAAGACCTGAGTGTGTGGGCTCTTCTGAGCCTTGCAGTTACATAGGGATACAGCTGTCTGAAAAAACGCGTTTATTTCGGGCTGAAAAACACGTTTTGAAAAGTGAGCTGTTACTGCCCCATAACTTACATGGGGTTGACCAAACTTGCAGAAACATGTTTATTTCTGCTGAAAAACATGTTTTGACACTTTCAGCACACTGGGGTTAAGACCTGAGTGTGTGGGCTCTTCTGAGCCTTGCAGTTACATAGGGATACAGCTGTCTGAAAAAACGCGTTTATTTCGGGCTGAAAAACACGTTTTGAAAAGTGAGCTGTTACTGACCCATAACTTACATTGGGGTTGACCAAACTTGCAGAAACATGTTTATTTCTGCTGAAAAACATGTTTTGACACTTTCAGCACACTGGGGTTAAGACCTGAGTGTGTGGGCTCTTCTGAGCCTTGCAGTTACATAGGGATACAGCTGTCTGAAAAAACGTGTTTATATCGGGCTGAAAAGCACGTTTTGAAAAGTGAGCTGTTACTGACCCATAACTTACCTGGGGTTAACCAAACTTGCAGAAACATGTTTATTTCTGCTGAAAAACATGATTTGACAATTTCAGCACACTGGGGTTAAGACCTGAGTGTGTGGGCTCTTCTGAGCCTTGCAGTTACATAGGGATACAGCTGTCTGAAAAAACGCGTTTATTTCGGGCTGAAAAACACGTTTTGAAAAGTGAGCAGTTACTGACCCATAACTTACATGGGGTTGACCAAACTTGCAGAAACATGTTTATTTCTGCTGAAAAACATGTTTTGACACTTTCAGCACACTGGGGTTAAGACCTGAGTGTGTGGGCTCTTCTGAGCCTTGCAGTTACATAGGGATACAGCTGTCTGAAAAAACGTGTTTATTTCGGGCTGAAAAACACGTTTTGAAAAGTGAGCTGTTACTGACCCATAACTTACATGGGGTTGACCAAACTTGCAGAAACATGTTTATTTCTGCTGAAAAACATGTTTTGACACTTTCAGCACACTGGGGTTAAGACCTGAGTGTGTGGGCTCTTCTGAGCCTTGCAGTTACATAGGGATACAGCTGTCTGAAAAAACGCGTTTATTTCGGGCTGAAAAACACGTTTTGAAAAGTGAGTGTTACTGACCCATAACTTACATGGGGTTGACCAAACTTGCAGAAACATGTTTATTTCTGCTGAAAAACATGTTTTGACACTTTCAGCACACTGGGGTTAAGACCTGAGTGTGTGGGCTCTTCTGAGCCTTGCAGTTACATAGGGATACAGCTGTCTGAAAAAACGCGTTTATTTCGGGCTGAAAAACACGTTTTGAAAAGTGAGCTGTTACTGACCCATAAGTTACATGGGGTTGACCAAACTTGCAGAAACATGTTTATTTCTGCTGAAAAACATGTTTTGACACTTTCAGTACACTGGGGTTAAGACCTGAGTGTGTGGGCTCTTCTGAGCCTTGCAGATACATAGGGATACAGCTGTCTGAAAAAACGCGTTTATTTCGGGCTGAAAAACACGTTTTGAAAAGTGAGCTGTTACTGCCCCATAACTTACATGGGGTTGACCAAACTTGCAGAAACATGTTTATTTCTGCTGAAAAACATGTTTTGACACTTTCAGCACACTGGGGTTAAGACCTGAGTGTGTGGGCTCTTCTGAGCCTTGCAGTTACATAGGGATACAGCTGTCTGAAAAAACGTGTTTATTTCGGGCTGAAAAACACGTTTTGAAAAGTGAGCTGTTACTGCCCCATAACTTACATGGGGTTGACCAAACTTGCAGAAACATGTTTATTTCTGCTGAAAAACATGTTTTGACACTTTCAGTACACTGGGGTTAAGACCTGAGTGTGTGGGCTCTTCTGAGCTTTGCAGTTACATAGGGATACAGCTGTCTGAAAAAACGCGTTTATTTCGGGCTGAAAAACACGTTTTGAAAAGTGAGCTGTTACTGCCCCATAACTTACATGGGGTTGACCAAACTTGCTGAAACATGTTTATTTCTGCTGAAAAACATGTTTTGACACTTTCAGCACACTGGGGTTAAGACCTGAGTGTGTGGGCTCTTCTGAGCCTTGCAGTTACATAGGGATACAGCTGTCTGAAAAAACGCGTTTATTTCGGGCTGAAAAACACGTTTTGAAAAGTGAGCAGTTACTGACCCATAACTTACATGGGGTTGACCAAACTTGCAGAAACATGTTTATTTCTGCTGAAAAACATGTTTTGACACTTTCAGCACACTGGGGTTAAGACCTGAGTGTGTGGGCTCTTCTGAGCCTTGCAGTTACATAGGGATACAGCTGTCTGAAAAAACGTGTTTATTTCGGGCTGAAAAACACGTTTTGAAAAGTGAGCTGTTACTGACCCATAACTTACATGGGGTTGACCAAACTTGCAGAAACATGTTTATTTCTGCTGAAAAACATGTTTTGACACTTTCAGCACACTGGGGTTAAGACCTGAGTGTGTGGGCTCTTCTGAGCCTTGCAGTTACATAGGGATACAGCTGTCTGAAAAAACGCGTTTATTTCGGGCTGAAAAACACGTTTTGAAAAGTGAGTGTTACTGACCCATAACTTACATGGGGTTGACCAAACTTGCAGAAACATGTTTATTTCTGCTGAAAAACATGTTTTGACACTTTCAGCACACTGGGGTTAAGACCTGAGTGTGTGGGCTCTTCTGAGCCTTGCAGTTACATAGGGATATAGCTGTCTGAAAAAACGCGTTTATTTCGGGCTGAAAAACACGTTTTGAAAAGTGAGCTGTTACTGACCCATAAGTTACATGGGGTTGACCAAACTTGCAGAAACATGTTTATTTCTGCTGAAAAACATGTTTTGACACTTTCAGTACACTGGGGTTAAGACCTGAGTGTGTGGGCTCTTCTGAGCCTTGCAGATACATAGGGATACAGCTGTCTGAAAAAACGCGTTTATTTCGGGCTGAAAAACACGTTTTGAAAAGTGAGCTGTTACTGACCCATAACTTACATGGGGTTGACCAAACTTGCAGAAACATGTTTATTTCTGCTGAAAAACATGTTTTGACACTTTCAGCACACTGGGGTTAAGACCTGAGTGTGTGGGCTCTTCTGAGCCTTGCAGTTACATAGGGATACAGCTGTCTGAAAAAACGTGTTTATTTCGGGCTGAAAAACACGTTTTGAAAAGTGAGCTGTTACTGCCCCATAACTTACATGGGGTTGACCAAACTTGCAGAAACATGTTTATTTCTGCTGAAAAACATGTTTTGACACTTTCAGTACACTGGGGTTAAGACCTGAGTGTGTGGGCTCTTCTGAGCTTTGCAGTTACATAGGGATACAGCTGTCTGAAAAAACGCGTTTATTTCGGGCTGAAAAACACGTTTTGAAAAGTGAGCTGTTACTGCCCCATAACTTACATGGGGTTGACCAAACTTGCTGAAACATGTTTATTTCTGCTGAAAAACATGTTTTGACACTTTCAGCACACTGGGGTTAAGACCTGAGTGTGTGGGCTCTTCTGAGCCTTGCAGTTACATAGGGATACAGCTGTCTGAAAAAACGCGTTTATTTCGGGCTGAAAAACACGTTTTGAAAAGTGAGCTGTTACTGACCCATAACTTACATGGGGTTGACCAAACTTGCAGAAACATGTTTATTTCTGCTGAAAAACATGTTTTGACACTTTCAGCACACTGGGGTTAAGACCTGAGTGTGTGGGCTCTTCTGAGCCTTGCAGTTACATAGGGATACAGCTGTCTGAAAAAACGTGTTTATTTCGGGCTGAAAAACACGTTTTGAAAAGTGAGCTGTTACTGCCCCATAAGTTACATGGGGTTGACCAAACTTGCAGAAACATGTTTATTTCTGCTGAAAAACATGTTTTGACACTTTCAGCACACTGGGGTTAAGACCTGAGTGTGTGGGCTCTTCTGAGCCTTGCAGTTACATAGGGATACAGCTGTCTGAAAAAACGTGTTTATTTCGGGCTGAAAAACACGTTTTGAAAAGAGAGCTGTTACTGACCCATAACTTACATGGGGTTGACCAAACTTGCAGAAACATGTTTATTTCTGCTGAAAAACATGTTTTGACACTCTCAGCACACTGGGGTTAAGACCTGAGTGTGTGGGCTCTTCTGAGCCTTGCAGTTACATAGGGATACAGCTGTCTGAAAAAACGTGTTTATTTCGGGCTGAAAAACACGTTTTGAAAAGTGAGCTGTTACTGCCCCATAAGTTACATGGGGTTGACCAAACTTGCAGAAACATGTTTATTTCTGCTGAAAAACATGTTTTGACACTTTCAGCACACTGGGGTTAAGACCTGAGTGTGTGGGCTCTTCTGAGCCTTGCAGTTACATAGGGATACAGCTGTCTGAAAAAACGCGTTTATTTCGGGCTGAAAAACACGTTTTGGAAAGTGAGCTGTTACTGACCCATAACTTACATGGGGTTGACCAAACTTGCAGAAACATGTTTATTTCTGCTGAAAAACATGTTTTGACACTTTCAGCACACTGGGGTTAAGACCTGAGTGTGTGGGCTCTTCTGAGCCTTGCAGTTACATAGGGATACAGCTGTCTGAAAAAACGCGTTTATTTCGGGCTGAAAAACACGTTTTGAAAAGTGAGCTGTTACTGACCCAGAACTTACATGGGGTTGACCAAACTTGCAGAAACATGTTTATTTCTGCTGAAAAACATGTTTTGACACTTTCAGCACACTGGGGTTAAGACCTGAGTGTGTGGGCTCTTCTGAGCCTTGCAGTTACATAGGGATACAGCTGTCTGAAAAAACGCGTTTATTTCGGGCTGAAAAACACGTTTTGAAAAGTGAGCTGTTACTGACCCATAACTTACATGGGGTTGACCAAACTTGCAGAAATATGTTTATTTCTGCTGAAAAACATGTTTTGACACTTTCAGCACGCTGGGGTTAAGACCTGAGTGTGTGGGCTCTTCTGAGCCTTGCAGTTACATAGGGATACAGCTGTCTGAAAAAACGCGTTTATTTCGGGCTGAAAAACACGTTTTGAAAAGTGAGCTGTTACTGACCCAGAACTTACATGGGGTTGACCAAACTTGCAGAAACATGTTTATTTCTGCTGAAAAACATGTTTTGACACTTTCAGCACACTGGGGTTAAGACCTGAGTGTGTGGGCTCTTCTGAGCCTTGCAGTTACATAGGGATACCGCTGTCTGAAAAAACGTGTTTATTTCGGGCTGAAAAACACGTTTTGAAAAGTGAGCTGTTACTGCCCCATAAGTTACATGGGGTTGACCAAACTTGCAGAAACATGTTTATTTCTGCTGAAAAACATGTTTTGACACTTTCAGTACACTGGGGTTAAGACCTGAGTGTGTGGGCTCTTCTGAGCCTTGCAGATACATAGGGATACAGCTGTCTGAAAAAACGCGTTTATTTCGGGCTGAAAAACACGTTTTGAAAAGTGAGCTGTTACTGCCCCATAACTTACATGGGGTTGACCAAACTTGCAGAAACATGTTTATTTCTGCTGAAAAACATGTTTTGACACTTTCAGCACACTGGGGTTAAGACCTGAGTGTGTGGGCTCTTCTGAGCCTTGCAGTTACATAGGGATACAGCTGTCTGAAAAAACGCGTTTATTTCGGGCTGAAAAACACGTTTTAAAAAATGTGCTGTTACTGACCCATAACTTACATGGGGTTGACCAAACTTGCAGAAACATGTTTATTTCTGCTGAAAAACATGTTTTGACACTTTCAGCACACTGGGGTTAAGACCTGAGTGTGTGGGCTCTTCTGAGCCTTGCAGTTACATAGGGATACAGCTGTCTGAAAAAACGCGTTTATTTCGGGCTGAAAAACACGTTTTGAAAACTGAGCTGTTACTGACCCATAACTTACATGGGGTTGACCAAACTTGCAGAAACATGTTTATTTCTGCTGAAAAACATGTTTTGACACTTTCAGCACACTGGGGTTAAGACCTGAGTGTGTGGGCTCTTCTGAGCCTTGCAGTTACATAGGGATACAGCTGTCTGAAAAAACGCGTTTATTTCGGGCTGAAAAACACGTTTTGAAAAGTGAGCTGTTACTGCCCCATAACTTACATGGGGTTGACCAAACTTGCAGAAACATGTTTATTTCTGCTGAAAAACATGTTTTGACACTTTCAGTACACTGGGGTTAAGACCTGAGTGTGTGGGCTCTTCTGAGCCTTGCAGTTACATAGGGATACAGCTGTCTGAAAAAACGCGTTTATTTCGGGCTGAAAAACACGTTTTGAAAAGTGAGCTGTTACTGCCCCATAACTTACATGGGGTTGACCAAACTTGCAGAAACATGTTTATTTCTGCTGAAAAACATGTTTTGACACTTTCAGCACACTGGGGTTAAGACCTGAGTGTGTGGGCTCTTCTGAGCCTTGCAGTTACATAGGGATACAGCTGTCTGAAAAAACGTGTTTATATCGGGCTGAAAAGCACGTTTTGAAAAGTGAGCTGTTACTGACCCATAACTTACCTGGGGTTAACCAAACTTGCAGAAACATGTTTATTTCTGCTGAAAAACATGATTTGACAATTTCAGCACACTGGGGTTAAGACCTGAGTGTGTGGGCTCTTCTGAGCCTTGCAGTTACATAGGGATACAGCTGTCTGAAAAAACGCGTTTATTTCGGGCTGAAAAACACGTTTTGAAAAGTGAGCAGTTACTGACCCATAACTTACATGGGGTTGACCAAACTTGCAGAAACATGTTTATTTCTGCTGAAAAACATGTTTTGACACTTTCAGCACACTGGGGTTAAGACCTGAGTGTGTGGGCTCTTCTGAGCCTTGCAGTTACATAGGGATACAGCTGTCTGAAAAAACGTGTTTATTTCGGGCTGAAAAACACGTTTTGAAAAGTGAGCTGTTACTGACCCATAACTTACATGGGGTTGACCAAACTTGCAGAAACATGTTTATTTCTGCTGAAAAACATGTTTTGACACTTTCAGCACACTGGGGTTAAGACCTGAGTGTGTGGGCTCTTCTGAGCCTTGCAGTTACATAGGGATACAGCTGTCTGAAAAAACGCGTTTACTTCGGGCTGAAAAACACGTTTTGAAAAGTGAGTGTTACTGACCCATAACTTACATGGGGTTGACCAAACTTGCAGAAACATGTTTATTTCTGCTGAAAAACATGTTTTGACACTTTCAGCACACTGGGGTTAAGACCTGAGTGTGTGGGCTCTTCTGAGCCTTGCAGTTACATAGGGATACAGCTGTCTGAAAAAACGCGTTTATTTCGGGCTGAAAAACACGTTTTGAAAAGTGAGCTGTTACTGACCCATAAGTTACATGGGGTTGACCAAACTTGCAGAAACATGTTTATTTCTGCTGAAAAACATGTTTTGACACTTTCAGTACACTGGGGTTAAGACCTGAGTGTGTGGGCTCTTCTGAGCCTTGCAGATACATAGGGATACAGCTGTCTGAAAAAACGCGTTTATTTCGGGCTGAAAAACACGTTTTGAAAAGTGAGCTGTTACTGACCCATAAGTTACATGGGGTTGACCAAACTTGCAGAAACATGTTTATTTCTGCTGAAAAACATGTTTTGACACTTTCAGTACACTGGGGTTAAGACCTGAGTGTGTGGGCTCTTCTGAGCCTTGCAGATACATAGGGATACAGCTGTCTGAAAAAACGCGTTTATTTCGGGCTGAAAAACACGTTTTGAAAAGTGAGCTGTTACTGCCCCATAACTTACATGGGGTTGACCAAACTTGCAGAAACATGTTTATTTCTGCTGAAAAACATGTTTTGACACTTTCAGCACACTGGGGTTAAGACCTGAGTGTGTGGGCTCTTCTGAGCCTTGCAGTTACATAGGGATACAGCTGTCTGAAAAAACGTGTTTATTTCGGGCTGAAAAACACGTTTTGAAAAGTGAGCTGTTACTGCCCCATAACTTACATGGGGTTGACCAAACTTGCAGAAACATGTTTATTTCTGCTGAAAAACATGTTTTGACACTTTCAGTACACTGGGGTTAAGACCTGAGTGTGTGGGCTCTTCTGAGCTTTGCAGTTACATAGGGATACAGCTGTCTGAAAAAACGCGTTTATTTCGGGCTGAAAAACACGTTTTGAAAAGTGAGCTGTTACTGCCCCATAACTTACATGGGGTTGACCAAACTTGCTGAAACATGTTTATTTCTGCTGAAAAACATGTTTTGACACTTTCAGCACACTGGGGTTAAGACCTGAGTGTGTGGGCTCTTCTGAGCCTTGCAGTTACATAGGGATACAGCTGTCTGAAAAAACGCGTTTATTTCGGGCTGAAAAACACGTTTTGAAAAGTGAGCAGTTACTGACCCATAACTTACATGGGGTTGACCAAACTTGCAGAAACATGTTTATTTCTGCTGAAAAACATGTTTTGACACTTTCAGCACACTGGGGTTAAGACCTGAGTGTGTGGGCTCTTCTGAGCCTTGCAGTTACATAGGGATACAGCTGTCTGAAAAAACGTGTTTATTTCGGGCTGAAAAACACGTTTTGAAAAGTGAGCTGTTACTGACCCATAACTTACATGGGGTTGACCAAACTTGCAGAAACATGTTTATTTCTGCTGAAAAACATGTTTTGACACTTTCAGCACACTGGGGTTAAGACCTGAGTGTGTGGGCTCTTCTGAGCCTTGCAGTTACATAGGGATACAGCTGTCTGAAAAAACGCGTTTATTTCGGGCTGAAAAACACGTTTTGAAAAGTGAGTGTTACTGACCCATAACTTACATGGGGTTGACCAAACTTGCAGAAACATGTTTATTTCTGCTGAAAAACATGTTTTGACACTTTCAGCACACTGGGGTTAAGACCTGAGTGTGTGGGCTCTTCTGAGCCTTGCAGTTACATAGGGATACAGCTGTCTGAAAAAACGCGTTTATTTCGGGCTGAAAAACACGTTTTGAAAAGTGAGCTGTTACTGACCCATAAGTTACATGGGGTTGACCAAACTTGCAGAAACATGTTTATTTCTGCTGAAAAACATGTTTTGACACTTTCAGTACACTGGGGTTAAGACCTGAGTGTGTGGGCTCTTCTGAGCCTTGCAGATACATAGGGATACAGCTGTCTGAAAAAACGCGTTTATTTCGGGCTGAAAAACACGTTTTGAAAAGTGAGCTGTTACTGCCCCATAACTTACATGGGGTTGACCAAACTTGCAGAAACATGTTTATTTCTGCTGAAAAACATGTTTTGACACTTTCAGCACACTGGGGTTAAGACCTGAGTGTGTGGGCTCTTCTGAGCCTTGCAGTTACATAGGGATACAGCTGTCTGAAAAAACGTGTTTATTTCGGGCTGAAAAACACGTTTTGAAAAGTGAGCTGTTACTGCCCCATAACTTACATGGGGTTGACCAAACTTGCAGAAACATGTTTATTTCTGCTGAAAAACATGTTTTGACACTTTCAGTACACTGGGGTTAAGACCTGAGTGTGTGGGCTCTTCTGAGCTTTGCAGTTACATAGGGATACAGCTGTCTGAAAAAACGCGTTTATTTCGGGCTGAAAAACACGTTTTGAAAAGTGAGCTGTTACTGCCCCATAACTTACATGGGGTTGACCAAACTTGCTGAAACATGTTTATTTCTGCTGAAAAACATGTTTTGACACTTTCAGCACACTGGGGTTAAGACCTGAGTGTGTGGGCTCTTCTGAGCCTTGCAGTTACATAGGGATACAGCTGTCTGAAAAAACGCGTTTATTTCGGGCTGAAAAACACGTTTTGAAAAGTGAGCTGTTACTGACCCATAACTTACATGGGGTTGACCAAACTTGCAGAAACATGTTTATTTCTGCTGAAAAACATGTTTTGACACTTTCAGCACACTGGGGTTAAGACCTGAGTGTGTGGGCTCTTCTGAGCCTTGCAGTTACATAGGGATACAGCTGTCTGAAAAAACGTGTTTATTTCGGGCTGAAAAACACGTTTTGAAAAGTGAGCTGTTACTGCCCCATAAGTTACATGGGGTTGACCAAACTTGCAGAAACATGTTTATTTCTGCTGAAAAACATGTTTTGACACTTTCAGCACACTGGGGTTAAGACCTGAGTGTGTGGGCTCTTCTGAGCCTTGCAGTTACATAGGGATACAGCTGTCTGAAAAAACGCGTTTATTTCGGGCTGAAAAACACGTTTTGAAAAGAGAGCTGTTACTGACCCATAACTTACATGGGGTTGACCAAACTTGCAGAAACATGTTTATTTCTGCTGAAAAACATGTTTTGACACTCTCAGCACACTGGGGTTAAGACCTGAGTGTGTGGGCTCTTCTGAGCCTTGCAGTTACATAGGGATACAGCTGTCTGAAAAAACGCGTTTATTTCGGGCTGAAAAACACGTTTTGAAAAGTGAGCAGTTACTGACCCATAACTTACATGGGGTTGACCAAACTTGCAGAAACATGTTTATTTCTGCTGAAAAACATGTTTTGACACTTTCAGCACACTGGGGTTAAGACCTGAGTGTGTGGGCTCTTCTGAGCCTTGCAGTTACATAGGGATACAGCTGTCTGAAAAAACGTGTTTATTTCGGGCTGAAAAACACGTTTTGAAAAGTGAGCTGTTACTGACCCATAACTTACATGGGGTTGACCAAACTTGCAGAAACATGTTTATTTCTGCTGAAAAACATGTTTTGACACTTTCAGCACACTGGGGTTAAGACCTGAGTGTGTGGGCTCTTCTGAGACTTGCAGTTACATAGGGATACAGCTGTCTGAAAAAACGCGTTTATTTCGGGCTGAAAAACACGTTTTGAAAAGTGAGTGTTACTGACCCATAACTTACATGGGGTTGACCAAACTTGCAGAAACATGTTTATTTCTGCTGAAAAACATGTTTTGACACTTTCAGCACACTGGGGTTAAGACCTGAGTGTGTGGGCTCTTCTGAGCCTTGCAGTTACATAGGGATACAGCTGTCTGAAAAAACGCGTTTATTTCGGGCTGAAAAACACGTTTTGAAAAGTGAGCTGTTACTGACCCATAAGTTACATGGGGTTGACCAAACTTGCAGAAACATGTTTATTTCTGCTGAAAAACATGTTTTGACACTTTCAGTACACTGGGGTTAAGACCTGAGTGTGTGGGCTCTTCTGAGCCTTGCAGATACATAGGGATACAGCTGTCTGAAAAAACGCGTTTATTTCGGGCTGAAAAACACGTTTTGAAAAGTGAGCTGTTACTGCCCCATAACTTACATGGGGTTGACCAAACTTGCAGAAACATGTTTATTTCTGCTGAAAAACATGTTTTGACACTTTCAGCACACTGGGGTTAAGACCTGAGTGTGTGGGCTCTTCTGAGCCTTGCAGTTACATAGGGATACAGCTGTCTGAAAAAACGTGTTTATTTCGGGCTGAAAAACACGTTTTGAAAAGTGAGCTGTTACTGCCCCATAACTTACATGGGGTTGACCAAACTTGCAGAAACATGTTTATTTCTGCTGAAAAACATGTTTTGACACTTTCAGTACACTGGGGTTAAGACCTGAGTGTGTGGGCTCTTCTGAGCTTTGCAGTTACATAGGGATACAGCTGTCTGAAAAAACGCGTTTATTTCGGGCTGAAAAACACGTTTTGAAAAGTGAGCTGTTACTGCCCCATAACTTACATGGGGTTGACCAAACTTGCTGAAACATGTTTATTTCTGCTGAAAAACATGTTTTGACACTTTCAGCACACTGGGGTTAAGACCTGAGTGTGTGGGCTCTTCTGAGCCTTGCAGTTACATAGGGATACAGCTGTCTGAAAAAACGCGTTTATTTCGGGCTGAAAAACACGTTTTGAAAAGTGAGCTGTTACTGACCCATAACTTACATGGGGTTGACCAAACTTGCAGAAACATGTTTATTTCTGCTGAAAAACATGTTTTGACACTTTCAGCACACTGGGGTTAAGACCTGAGTGTGTGGGCTCTTCTGAGCCTTGCAGTTACATAGGGATACAGCTGTCTGAAAAAACGTGTTTATTTCGGGCTGAAAAACACGTTTTGAAAAGTGAGCTGTTACTGCCCCATAAGTTACATGGGGTTGACCAAACTTGCAGAAACATGTTTATTTCTGCTGAAAAACATGTTTTGACACTTTCAGCACACTGGGGTTAAGACCTGAGTGTGTGGGCTCTTCTGAGCCTTGCAGTTACATAGGGATACAGCTGTCTGAAAAAACGTGTTTATTTCGGGCTGAAAAACACGTTTTGAAAAGAGAGCTGTTACTGACCCATAACTTACATGGGGTTGACCAAACTTGCAGAAACATGTTTATTTCTGCTGAAAAACATGTTTTGACACTCTCAGCACACTGGGGTTAAGACCTGAGTGTGTGGGCTCTTCTGAGCCTTGCAGTTACATAGGGATACAGCTGTCTGAAAAAACGTGTTTATTTCGGGCTGAAAAACACGTTTTGAAAAGTGAGCTGTTACTGCCCCATAAGTTACATGGGGTTGACCAAACTTGCAGAAACATGTTTATTTCTGCTGAAAAACATGTTTTGACACTTTCAGCACACTGGGGTTAAGACCTGAGTGTGTGGGCTCTTCTGAGCCTTGCAGTTACATAGGGATACAGCTGTCTGAAAAAACGCGTTTATTTCGGGCTGAAAAACACGTTTTGGAAAGTGAGCTGTTACTGACCCATAACTTACATGGGGTTGACCAAACTTGCAGAAACATGTTTATTTCTGCTGAAAAACATGTTTTGACACTTTCAGCACACTGGGGTTAAGACCTGAGTGTGTGGGCTCTTCTGAGCCTTGCAGTTACATAGGGATACAGCTGTCTGAAAAAACGCGTTTATTTCGGGCTGAAAAAAACGTTTTGAAAAGTGAGCTGTTACTGACCCAGAACTTACATGGGGTTGACCAAACTTGCAGAAACATGTTTATTTCTGCTGAAAAACATGTTTTGACACTTTCAGCACACTGGGGTTAAGACCTGAGTGTGTGGGCTCTTCTGAGCCTTGCAGTTACATAGGGATACAGCTGTCTGAAAAAACGCGTTTATTTCGGGCTGAAAAACACGTTTTGAAAAGTGAGCTGTTACTGACCCATAACTTACATGGGGTTGACCAAACTTGCAGAAATATGTTTATTTCTGCTGAAAAACATGTTTTGACACTTTCAGCACGCTGGGGTTAAGACCTGAGTGTGTGGGCTCTTCTGAGCCTTGCAGTTACATAGGGATACAGCTGTCTGAAAAAACGCGTTTATTTCGGGCTGAAAAACACGTTTTGAAAAGTGAGCTGTTACTGACCCAGAACTTACATGGGGTTGACCAAACTTGCAGAAACATGTTTATTTCTGCTGAAAAACATGTTTTGACACTTTCAGCACACTGGGGTTAAGACCTGAGTGTGTGGGCTCTTCTGAGCCTTGCAGTTACATAGGGATACCGCTGTCTGAAAAAACGTGTTTATTTCGGGCTGAAAAAAACGTTTTGAAAAGTGAGCTGTTACTGACCCAGAACTTACATGGGGTTGACCAAACTTGCAGAAACATGTTTATTTCTGCTGAAAAACATGTTTTGACACTTTCAGCACACTGGGGTTAAGACCTGAGTGTGTGGGCTCTTCTGAGCCTTGCAGTTACATAGGGATACAGCTGTCTGAAAAAACGCGTTTATTTCGGGCTGAAAAACACGTTTTGAAAAGTGAGCTGTTACTGACCCATAACTTACATGGGGTTGACCAAACTTGCAGAAATATGTTTATTTCTGCTGAAAAACATGTTTTGACACTTTCAGCACGCTGGGGTTAAGACCTGAGTGTGTGGGCTCTTCTGAGCCTTGCAGTTACATAGGGATACAGCTGTCTGAAAAAACGCGTTTATTTCGGGCTGAAAAACACGTTTTGAAAAGTGAGCTGTTACTGACCCAGAACTTACATGGGGTTGACCAAACTTGCAGAAACATGTTTATTTCTGCTGAAAAACATGTTTTGACACTTTCAGCACACTGGGGTTAAGACCTGAGTGTGTGGGCTCTTCTGAGCCTTGCAGTTACATAGGGATACCGCTGTCTGAAAAAACGTGTTTATTTCGGGCTGAAAAACACGTTTTGAAAAGTGAGCTGTTACTGCCCCATAAGTTACATGGGGTTGACCAAACTTGCAGAAACATGTTTATTTCTGCTGAAAAACATGTTTTGACACTTTCAGTACACTGGGGTTAAGACCTGAGTGTGTGGGCTCTTCTGAGCCTTGCAGATACATAGGGATACAGCTGTCTGAAAAAACGCGTTTATTTCGGGCTGAAAAACACGTTTTGAAAAGTGAGCTGTTACTGCCCCATAACTTACATGGGGTTGACCAAACTTGCAGAAACATGTTTATTTCTGCTGAAAAACATGTTTTGACACTTTCAGCACACTGGGGTTAAGACCTGAGTGTGTGGGCTCTTCTGAGCCTTGCAGTTACATAGGGATACAGCTGTCTGAAAAAACGCGTTTATTTCGGGCTGAAAAACACGTTTTAAAAAATGTGCTGTTACTGACCCATAACTTACATGGGGTTGACCAAACTTGCAGAAACATGTTTATTTCTGCTGAAAAACATGTTTTGACACTTTCAGCACACTGGGGTTAAGACCTGAGTGTGTGGGCTCTTCTGAGCCTTGCAGTTACATAGGGATACAGCTGTCTGAAAAAACGCGTTTATTTCGGGCTGAAAAACACGTTTTGAAAACTGAGCTGTTACTGACCCATAACTTACATGGGGTTGACCAAACTTGCAGAAACATGTTTATTTCTGCTGAAAAACATGTTTTGACACTTTCAGCACACTGGGGTTAAGACCTGAGTGTGTGGGCTCTTCTGAGCCTTGCAGTTACATAGGGATACAGCTGTCTGAAAAAACGCGTTTATTTCGGGCTGAAAAACACGTTTTGAAAAGTGAGCTGTTACTGCCCCATAACTTACATGGGGTTGACCAAACTTGCAGAAACATGTTTATTTCTGCTGAAAAACATGTTTTGACACTTTCAGTACACTGGGGTTAAGACCTGAGTGTGTGGGCTCTTCTGAGCCTTGCAGTTACATAGGGATACAGCTGTCTGAAAAAACGCGTTTATTTCGGGCTGAAAAACACGTTTTGAAAAGTGAGCTGTTACTGCCCCATAACTTACATGGGGTTGACCAAACTTGCAGAAACATGTTTATTTCTGCTGAAAAACATGTTTTGACACTTTCAGCACACTGGGGTTAAGACCTGAGTGTGTGGGCTCTTCTGAGCCTTGCAGTTACATAGGGATACAGCTGTCTGAAAAAACGCGTTTATTTCGGGCTGAAAAACACGTTTTGAAAAGTGAGCTGTTACTGACCCATAACTTACATGGGGTTGACCAAACTTGCAGAAACATGTTTATTTCTGCTGAAAAACATGTTTTGACACTTTCAGCACACTGGGGTTAAGACCTGAGTGTGTGGGCTCTTCTGAGCCTTGCAGTTACATAGGGATACAGCTGTCTGAAAAAACGTGTTTATATCGGGCTGAAAAGCACGTTTTGAAAAGTGAGCTGTTACTGACCCATAACTTACCTGGGGTTAACCAAACTTGCAGAAACATGTTTATTTCTGCTGAAAAACATGATTTGACAATTTCAGCACACTGGGGTTAAGACCTGAGTGTGTGGGCTCTTCTGAGCCTTGCAGTTACATAGGGATACAGCTGTCTGAAAAAACGTGTTTATTTCGGGCTGAAAAACACGTTTTGAAAAGTGAGCAGTTACTGACCCATAACTTACATGGGGTTGACCAAACTTGCAGAAACATGTTTATTTCTGCTGAAAAACATGTTTTGACACTTTCAGCACACTGGGGTTAAGACCTGAGTGTGTGGGCTCTTCTGAGCCTTGCAGTTACATAGGGATACAGCTGTCTGAAAAAACGTGTTTATTTCGGGCTGAAAAACACGTTTTGAAAAGTGAGCTGTTACTGACCCATAACTTACATGGGGTTGACCAAACTTGCAGAAACATGTTTATTTCTGCTGAAAAACATGTTTTGACACTTTCAGCACACTGGGGTTAAGACCTGAGTGTGTGGGCTCTTCTGAGCCTTGCAGTTACATAGGGATACAGCTGTCTGAAAAAACGCGTTTATTTCGGGCTGAAAAACACGTTTTGAAAAGTGAGTGTTACTGACCCATAACTTACATGGGGTTGACCAAACTTGCAGAAACATGTTTATTTCTGCTGAAAAACATGTTTTGACACTTTCAGCACACTGGGGTTAAGACCTGAGTGTGTGGGCTCTTCTGAGCCTTGCAGTTACATAGGGATACAGCTGTCTGAAAAAACGCGTTTATTTCGGGCTGAAAAACACGTTTTGAAAAGTGAGCTGTTACTGACCCATAAGTTACATGGGGTTGACCAAACTTGCAGAAACATGTTTATTTCTGCTGAAAAACATGTTTTGACACTTTCAGTACACTGGGGTTAAGACCTGAGTGTGTGGGCTCTTCTGAGCCTTGCAGATACATAGGGATACAGCTGTCTGAAAAAACGCGTTTATTTCGGGCTGAAAAACACGTTTTGAAAAGTGAGCTGTTACTGCCCCATAACTTACATGGGGTTGACCAAACTTGCAGAAACATGTTTATTTCTGCTGAAAAACATGTTTTGACACTTTCAGCACACTGGGGTTAAGACCTGAGTGTGTGGGCTCTTCTGAGCCTTGCAGTTACATAGGGATACAGCTGTCTGAAAAAACGTGTTTATTTCGGGCTGAAAAACACGTTTTGAAAAGTGAGCTGTTACTGCCCCATAACTTACATGGGGTTGACCAAACTTGCAGAAACATGTTTATTTCTGCTGAAAAACATGTTTTGACACTTTCAGTACACTGGGGTTAAGACCTGAGTGTGTGGGCTCTTCTGAGCTTTGCAGTTACATAGGGATACAGCTGTCTGAAAAAACGCGTTTATTTCGGGCTGAAAAACACGTTTTGAAAAGTGAGCTGTTACTGCCCCATAACTTACATGGGGTTGACCAAACTTGCTGAAACATGTTTATTTCTGCTGAAAAACATGTTTTGACACTTTCAGCACACTGGGGTTAAGACCTGAGTGTGTGGGCTCTTCTGAGCCTTGCAGTTACATAGGGATACAGCTGTCTGAAAAAACGCGTTTATTTCGGGCTGAAAAACACGTTTTGAAAAGTGAGCTGTTACTGACCCATAACTTACATGGGGTTGACCAAACTTGCAGAAACATGTTTATTTCTGCTGAAAAACATGTTTTGACACTTTCAGCACACTGGGGTTAAGACCTGAGTGTGTGGGCTCTTCTGAGCCTTGCAGTTACATAGGGATACAGCTGTCTGAAAAAACGTGTTTATTTCGGGCTGAAAAACACGTTTTGAAAAGTGAGCTGTTACTGCCCCATAAGTTACATGGGGTTGACCAAACTTGCAGAAACATGTTTATTTCTGCTGAAAAACATGTTTTGACACTTTCAGCACACTGGGGTTAAGACCTGAGTGTGTGGGCTCTTCTGAGCCTTGCAGTTACATAGGGATACAGCTGTCTGAAAAAACGTGTTTATTTCGGGCTGAAAAACACGTTTTGAAAAGAGAGCTGTTACTGACCCATAACTTACATGGGGTTGACCAAACTTGCAGAAACATGTTTATTTCTGCTGAAAAACATGTTTTGACACTCTCAGCACACTGGGGTTAAGACCTGAGTGTGTGGGCTCTTCTGAGCCTTGCAGTTACATAGGGATACAGCTGTCTGAAAAAACGTGTTTATTTCGGGCTGAAAAACACGTTTTGAAAAGTGAGCTGTTACTGCCCCATAAGTTACATGGGGTTGACCAAACTTGCAGAAACATGTTTATTTCTGCTGAAAAACATGTTTTGACACTTTCAGCACACTGGGGTTAAGACCTGAGTGTGTGGGCTCTTCTGAGCCTTGCAGTTACATAGGGATACAGCTGTCTGAAAAAACGCGTTTATTTCGGGCTGAAAAACACGTTTTGAAAAGTGAGCTGTTACTGACCCATAACTTACATGGGGTTGACCAAACTTGCAGAAACATGTTTATTTCTGCTGAAAAACATGTTTTGACACTTTCAGCACACTGGGGTTAAGACCTGAGTGTGTGGGCTCTTCTGAGCCTTGCAGTTACATAGGGATACAGCTGTCTGAAAAAACGCGTTTATTTCAGGCTGAAAAACACGTTTTGAAAAGTGAGCTGTTACTGACCCAGAACTTACATGGGGTTGACCAAACTTGCAGAAACATGTTTATTTCTGCTGAAAAACATGTTTTGACACTTTCAGCACACTGGGGTTAAGACCTGAGTGTGTGGGCTTTTCTGAGCCTTGCAGTTACATAGGGATACAGCTGTCTGAAAAAACGCGTTTATTTCGGGCTGAAAAACACGTTTTGAAAAGTGAGCTGTTACTGACCCATAACTTACATGGGGTTGACCAAACTTGCAGAAATATGTTTATTTCTGCTGAAAAACATGTTTTGACACTTTCAGCACGCTGGGGTTAAGACCTGAGTGTGTGGGCTCTTCTGAGCCTTGCAGTTACATAGGGATACAGCTGTCTGAAAAAACGCGTTTATTTCGGGCTGAAAAACACGTTTTGAAAAGTGAGCTGTTACTGACCCAGAACTTACATGGGGTTGACCAAACTTGCAGAAACATGTTTATTTCTGCTGAAAAACATGTTTTGACACTTTCAGCACACTGGGGTTAAGACCTGAGTGTGTGGGCTCTTCTGAGCCTTGCAGTTACATAGGGATACAGCTGTCTGAAAAAACGTGTTTATTTCGGGCTGAAAAACACGTTTTGAAAAGTGAGCTGTTACTGCCCCATAAGTTACATGGGGTTGACCAAACTTGCAGAAACATGTTTATTTCTGCTGAAAAACATGTTTTGACACTTTCAGCACACTGGGGTTAAGACCTGAGTGTGTGGGCTCTTCTGAGCCTTGCAGTTACATAGGGATACAGCTGTCTGAAAAAACGTGTTTATTTCGGGCTGAAAAACACGTTTTGAAAAGTGAGCTGTTACTGCCCCATAAGTTACATGGGGTTGACCAAACTTGCAGAAACATGTTTATTTCTGCTGAAAAACATGTTTTGACACTTTCAGCACACTGGGGTTAAGACCTGAGTGTGTGGGCTCTTCTGAGCCTTGCAGTTACATAGGGATACAGCTGTCTGAAAAAACGTGTTTATTTCGGGCTGAAAAACACGTTTTGAAAAGTGAGCTGTTACTGACCCATAACTTACATGGGGTTGACCAAACTTGCAGAAACATGTTTATTTCTGCTGAAAAACATGTTTTGACACTTTCAGCACACTGGGGTTAAGACCTGAGTGTGTGGGCTCTTCTGAACCTTGCAGTTACATAGGGATACAGCTGTCTGAAAAAACGCGTTTATTTCGGGCTGAAAAACACGTTTTGAAAAGTGAGCTGTTACTGACCCATAACTTACATGGGGTTGACCAAACTTGCAGAAACATGTTTATTTCTGCTGAAAAACATGTTTTGACACTTTCAGCACACTGGGGTTAAGACCTGAGTGTGTGGGCTCTTCTGAGCCTTGCAGTTACATAGGGATACAGCTGTCTGAAAAAAACGCGTTTATTTCGGGCTGAAAAACACGTTTTGAAAAGTGAGCTGTTACTGACCCAGAACTTACATGGGGTTGACCAAACTTGCAGAAACATGTTTATTTCTGCTGAAAAACATGTTTTGACACTTTCAGCACACTGGGGTTAAGACCTGAGTGTGTGGGCTCTTCTGAGCCTTGCAGTTACATAGGGATACAGCTGTCTGAAAAAACGTGTTTATTTCGGGCTGAAAAACACGTTTTGAAAAGTGAGCTGTTACTGCCCCATAAGTTACATGGGGTTGACCAAACTTGCAGAAACATGTTTATTTCTGCTGAAAAACATGTTTTGACACTTTCAGCACACTGGGGTTAAGACCTGAGTGTGTGGGCTCTTCTGAGCCTTGCAGTTACATAGGGATACAGCTGTCTGAAAAAACGCGTTTATTTCGGGCTGAAAAACACGTTTTGAAAAGTGAGCTGTTACTGCCCCATAACTTACATGGGGTTGACCAAACTTGCAGAAACATGTTTATTTCTGCTGAAAAACATGTTTTGACACTTTCAGCACACTGGGGTTAAGACCTGAGTGTGTGGGCTCTTCTGAGCCTTGCAGTTACATAGGGATACAGCTGTCTGAAAAAACGCGTTTATTTCGGGCTGAAAAACACGTTTTGAAAAGTGAGCTGTTACTGACCCATAACTTACATGGGGTTGACCAAACTTGCAGAAACATGTTTATTTCTGCTGAAAAACATGTTTTGACACTTTCAGCACACTGGGGTTAAGACCTGAGTGTGTGGGCTCTTCTGAGCCTTGCAGTTACATAGGGATACAGCTGTCTGAAAAAACGCGTTTATTTCGGGCTGAAAAACACGTTTTGAAAAGTGAGCTGTTACTGACCCATAACTTACATGGGGTTGACCAAACTTGCAGAAACATGTTTATTTCTGCTGAAAAACATGTTTTGACACTTTCAGCACACTGGGGTTAAGACCTGAGTGTGTGGGCTCTTCTGAGCCTTGCAGTTACATAGGGATACAGCTGTCTGAAAAAACGTGTTTATTTCGGGCTGAAAAACACGTTTTGAAAAGTGAGCTGTTACTGCCCCATAAGTTACATGGGGTTGACCAAACTTGCAGAAACATGTTTATTTCTGCTGAAAAACATGTTTTGACACTTTCAGCACACTGGGGTTAAGACCTGAGTGTGTGGGCTCTTCTGAGCCTTGCAGTTACATAGGGATACAGCTGTCTGAAAAAACGCGTTTATTTCGGGCTGAAAAACACGTTTTGAAAAGTGAGTGTTACTGACCCATAACTTACATGGGGTTGACCAAACTTGCAGAAACATGTTTATTTCTGCTGAAAAACATGTTTTGACACTTTCAGCACACTGGGGTTAAGACCTGAGTGTGTGGGCTCTTCTGAGCCTTGCAGTTACATAGGGATACAGCTGTCTGAAAAAACGCGTTTATTTCGGGCTGAAAAACACGTTTTGAAAAGTGAGCTGTTACTGACCCATAAGTTACATGGGGTTGACCAAACTTGCAGAAACATGTTTATTTCTGCTGAAAAACATGTTTTGACACTTTCAGTACACTGGGGTTAAGACCTGAGTGTGTGGGCTCTTCTGAGCCTTGCAGATACATAGGGATACAGCTGTCTGAAAAAACGCGTTTATTTCGGGCTGAAAAACACGTTTTTGAAAAGTGAGCTGTTACTGCCCATAACTTACATGTGGTTGACCAAACTTGCAGAAACATGTTTATTTCTGCTGAAAAACATGTTTTGACACTTTCAGCACACTGGGGTTAAGACCTGAGTGTGTGGGCTCTTCTGAGCCTTGCAGTTACATAGGGATACAGCTGTCTGAAAAAACGTGTTTATTTCGGGCTGAAAAACACGTTTTGAAAAGTGAGCTGTTACTGCCCCATAACTTACATGGGGTTGACCAAACTTGCAGAAACATGTTTATTTCTGCTGAAAAACATGTTTTGACACTTTCAGTACACTGGGGTTAAGACCTGAGTGTGTGGGCTCTTCTGAGCTTTGCAGTTACATAGGGATACAGCTGTCTGAAAAAACGCGTTTATTTCGGCTGAAAAACACGTTTTGAAAAGTGAGCTGTTACTGCCCCATAACTTACATGGGGTTGACCAAACTTGCTGAAACATGTTTATTTCTGCTGAAAAACATGTTTTGACACTTTCAGCACACTGGGGTTAAGACCTGAGTGTGTGGGCTCTTCTGAGCCTTGCAGTTACATAGGGATACAGCTGTCTGAAAAACGCGTTATTTCGGGCTGAAAAACACGTTTTGAAAAGTGAGCTGTTACTGACCCATAACTTACATGGGGTTGACCAAACTTGCAGAAACATGTTTATTTCTGCTGAAAAACATGTTTTGACACTTTCAGCACACTGGGGTTAAGACCTGAGTGTGTGGGCTCTTCTGAGCCTTGCAGTTACATAGGGATACAGCTGTCTGAAAAAACGTGTTTATTTCGGGCTGAAAACACGTTTTGAAAAGTGAGCTGTTACTGCCCCATAAGTTACATGGGGTTGACCAAACTTGCAGAAACATGTTTATTTCTGCTGAAAAACATGTTTTGACACTTTCAGCACACTGGGTTAAGACCTGAGTGTGTGGGCTCTTCTGAGCCTTGCAGTTACATAGGGATACAGCTGTCTGAAAAAACGTGTTTATTTCGGGCTGAAAAACACGTTTTGAAAAGAGAGCTGTTACTGACCCATAACTTACATGGGGTTGACCAAACTTGCAGAAACATGTTTATTTCTGCTGAAAAACATGTTTTGACACTCTCAGCACACTGGGGTTAAGACCTGAGTGTGTGGGCTCTTCTGAGCCTTGCAGTTACATAGGGATACAGCTGTCTGAAAAACGTGTTTATTTCGGGCTGAAAACACGTTTTGAAAAGTGAGCTGTTACTGCCCCATAAGTTACATGGGGTTGACCAAACTTGCAGAAACATGTTTATTTCTGCTGAAAAACATGTTTTGACACTTTCAGCACACTGGGGTTAAGACCTGAGTGTGTGGGCTCTTCTGAGCCTTGCAGTTACATAGGGATACAGCTGTCTGAAAAAACGCGTTTATTTCGGGCTGAAAAACACGTTTTGGAAAGTGAGCTGTTACTGACCCATAACTTACATGGGGTTGACCAAACTTGCAGAAACATGTTTATTTCTGCTGAAAAACATGTTTTGACACTTTCAGCACACTGGGGTTAAGACCTGAGTGTGTGGGCTCTTCTGAGCCTTGCAGTTACATAGGGATACAGCTGTCTGAAAAAACGCGTTTATTTCGGGCTGAAAAAAACGTTTGAAAAGTGAGCTGTTACTGACCCAGAACTTACATGGGGTTGACCAAACTTGCAGAACATGTTTATTTCTGCTGAAAAACATGTTTTGACACTTTCAGCACACTGGGGTTAAGACCTGAGTGTGTGGGCTCTTCTGAGCCTTGCAGTTACATAGGGATACAGCTGTCTGAAAAAACGCGTTTATTTCGGGCTGAAAAACACGTTTTGAAAAGTGAGCTGTTACTGACCCATAACTTACATGGGGTTGACCAAACTTGCAGAAATATGTTTATTTCTGCTGAAAACATGTTTTGACACTTTCAGCACGCTGGGGTTAAGACCTGAGTGTGTGGGCTCTTCTGAGCCTTGCAGTTACATAGGGATACAGCTGTCTGAAAAAACGCGTTTATTTCGGGCTGAAAAACACGTTTTGAAAAGTGAGCTGTTACTGACCCAGAACTTACATGGGTTGACCAAACATTGCAGAAACATGTTTATTTCTGCTGAAAAACATGTTTTGACACTTTCAGCACACTGGGGTTAAGACCTGAGTGTGTGGGCTCTTCTGAGCCTTGCAGTTACATAGGGATACCGCTGTCTGAAAAAACGTGTTTATTTCGGGCTGAAAAAAACGTTTTGAAAAGTGAGCTGTTACTGACCCAGAACTTACATGGGTTGACCAAACTTGCAGAAACATGTTTATTTCTGCTGAAAAACATGTTTTGACACTTTCAGCACACTGGGGTTAAGACCTGAGTGTGTGGGCTCTTCTGAGCCTTGCAGTTACATAGGGATACAGCTGTCTGAAAAAACGCGTTTATTTCGGGCTGAAAAACACGTTTTGAAAAGTGAGCTGTTACTGACCCATAACTTACATGGGTTGACCAAACTTGCAGAAATATGTTTATTTCTGCTGAAAAACATGTTTTGACACTTTCAGCACGCTGGGGTTAAGACCTGAGTGTGTGGCTCTTCTGAGCCTTGCAGTTACATAGGGATACAGCTGTCTGAAAAAACGCGTTTATTTCGGGCTGAAAAACACGTTTTGAAAAGTGAGCTGTTACTGACCCAGAACTTACATGGGGTTGACCAAACTTGCAGAAACATGTTTATTTTCTGCTGAAAAACATGTTTGACCACTTTCAGCACACTGGGGTTAAGACCTGAGTGTGTGGGCTCTTCTGAGCCTTGCAGTTACATAGGGATACCGCCTGTCTGAAAAAACGTGTTTATTTCGGGCTGAAAAACACGTTTTGAAAAGTGAGCTGTTACTGCCCCATAAGTTACATGGGGTTGACCAAACTTGCAGAAACATGTTTATTTCTGCTGAAAAACATGTTTTGACACTTTCAGTACACTGGGTTAAGACCTGAGTGTGTGGGCTCTTCTAGCCTTGCAGATACATAGGGATACAGCTGTCTGAAAAACGCGTTTATTTCGGGCTGAAAAACACGTTTTGAAAAGTGAGCTGTTACTGCCCCATAACTTACATGGGGTTGACCAAACCTTGCAGAAACATGTTTATTTCTGCTGAAAAACATGTTTGACACTTTCAGCACACTGGGGTTAAGACCTGAGTGTGTGGGCTCTTCTGAGCCTTGCAGTTACATAGGGATACAGCTGTCTGAAAAAACGCGTTTATTTCGGGCTGAAAAACACGTTTAAAAAATGTGCTGTTACTGACCCATAACTTACATGGGGTTGACCAACTTGCAGAAACATGTTTATTTCTGCTGAAAAACATGTTTTGACACTTTCAGCACACTGGGGTTAAGACCTGAGTGTGTGGGCTCTTCTGAGCCTTGCAGTTACATAGGGATACAGCTGTCTGAAAAAACGCGTTTATTTCGGGCTGAAAAACACGTTTTGAAAACTGAGCTGTTACTGACCCATAACTTACATGGGGTTGACCAAACTTGCAGAAACCATGTTTATTTCTGCTGAAAAACAGGTTTTGACACTTTCAGCACACTGGGGTAAGACCTGAGTGTGTGGGCTCTTCTGAGCCTGCAGTTACATAGGGATACAGCTGTCTGAAAAAACGCGTTTATTTCGGGGCTGAAAAACACGTTTTGAAAAGTGAGCTGTTACTTGCCACATAACTTACATGGGGTTGACCAAACTTGCAGAAACATGTTTATTTCTGGCTGAAAAACATGTTTTGACACTTTCAGTACACTGGGGTTAAGACCTGAGTGTGTGGGCTCTTCTGAGCCTTGCAGTTACATAGGGATACAGCTGTCTGAAAAAACGCGTTTATTTCGGGCTGAAAAACACGTTTTGAAAAGTGAGCTGTTACTGCCCCATAACTTACATGGGGTTGACCAAACTTGCAGAAACATGTTTATTTCTGCTGAAAAACATGTTTTGACACTTTCAGCACACTGGGGTTAAGACCTGAGTGTGTGGCTCTTCTGAGCCTTGCAGTTACATAGGGATACAGCTGTCTGAAAAAACGCGTTTATTTCGGGCTGAAAAACACGTTTTGAAAAGTGAGCTGTTACTGACCCATAACTTACATGGGGTTGACCAAACTTGCAGAAACATGTTTATTTCTGCTGAAAAACATGTTTTGACACTTTCAGCACACTGGGGTTAAGACCTGAGTGTGTGGGCTCTTCTGAGCCTTGCAGTTACATAGGGTTACAGCTGTCTGAAAAAAAGTGTTTATATCGGGCTGAAAAGCACGTTTTGAAATGTGAGCTGTTACTGACCCATAACTTACCTGGGGTTAACCAAACTTGCAGAAACATGTTTATTTCTGCTGAAAAACATGATTTGACAATTTCAGCACACTGGGGTTAAGACCTGAGTGTGTGGGCTCTTCTGAGCCTTGCAGTTACATAGGGATACAGCTGTCTGAAAAAACGTGTTTATTTCGGGCTGAAAAACACGTTTTGAAAAGTGAGCAGTTACTGAACCCATAACTTACATGGGGTTGACCAAACTTGCAGAAACATGTTTATTTCTGCTGAAAAACATGTTTTGACACTTTCAGCACACTGGGGTTAAGACCTGAGTGTGTGGGCTCTTCTGAGCCTTGCAGTTACATAGGATACAGCTGTCTGAAAAAACGTGTTTATTTCGGGCTGAAAAACACGTTTTGAAAGTGAGCTGTTACTGACCCATAACTTACATGGGGTTGACCAAACTTGCAGAAACATGTTTATTTCTGCTGAAAAACATGTTTTGACACTTTCAGCACACTGGGTTAAGACCTGAGTGTGTGGGCTCTTCTGAGCCTTGCAGTTACATAGGGATACAGCTGTCTGAAAAAACGCGTTTATTTCGGGCTGAAAAACACGTTTTGAAAAGTGAGTGTTACTGACCCATAACTTACATGGGGTTGACCAAACTTGCAGAAACATGTTTATTTCTGCTGAAAAACATGTTTTGACACTTTCAGCACACTGGGGTTAAGACCTGAGTGTGTGGGCTCTCTGAGCCTTGCAGTTACATAGGGATACAGCTGTCTGAAAAAACGCGTTTATTTCGGGCTGAAAAAACACGTTTTGAAAAGTGAGCTGTTACTGACCCATAAGTTACATGGGGTTGACCAAACTTGCAGAAACATGTTTATTTCTGCTGAAAACATGTTTTGACACTTTCAGTACACTGGGGTTAAGACCTGAGTGTGTGGGCTCTTCTGAGCCTTGCAGATACATAGGGATACAGCTGTCTGAAAAAACGCGTTTATTTCGGGCTGAAAAACACGTTTTGAAAAGTGAGCTGTTACTGCCCCATAACTTACATGGGGTTGACCAAACTTGCAGAAAACATGTTTATTTCTGCTGAAAAAACATGTTTTGACACCTTTCAGCACACTGGGGTTAAGACCTGAGTGTGTGGGCTCTTCTGAGCTTGCAGTTACATAGGGATACAGCTGTCTGAAAAAACGTGTTTATTTCGGCTGAAAAACACGTTTTGAAAAGTGAGCTGTTACTGCCCCATAACTTACATGGGGTTGACCAAACTTGCTGAAACATGTTTATTTCTGCTGAAAAACATGTTTTGACACTTTCAGTACACTGGGTTAAGACCTGAGTGTGTGGGCTCTTCTGAGCCTTTGCAGTTACATAGGGATACAGCTGTCTGAAAAAAACGCGTTTATTTCGGGCTGAAAAACACGTTTTGAAAAGTGAGCTGTTACTGCCCCATAACTTACATGGGGTTGACCAAACTTGCTGAAACATGTTTATTTCTGCTGAAAAACATGTTTTGACACTTTCAGCACACTGGGGTTAAGACCTGAGTGTGTGGCTCTTCTGAGCCTTTGCAGTTACATAGGGATACAGCTGTCTGAAAAAACGCGTTTATTTCGGGCTGAAAAACACGTTTTGAAAAGTGAGCTGTTACTGACCCATAACTTACATGGGGCTTGACCAAACTTGCAGAAACATGTTTATTTCTGCTTGAAAACATGTTTTGACACTTTCAGCACACTGGGTTAAGACCCTGAGTGTGTGGGCTCTTCTGAGCCTTGCAGTTACATAGGGATACAGCTGTCTGAAAAACGTGTTTATTTCGGGCTGAAAAACACGTTTTGAAAAGTGAGCTGTTACTGCCCCATAAGTTACATGGGGTTGACCA
>NW_027168113.1:0-64728 GCF_040954835.1 Lepisosteus oculatus
GAAAAACACGTTTTGAAAAGTGTACTGTTACTGCCCCATAACTTACATGGGGTTGACCAAACTTGCAGAAACATGTTTATTTCTGCTGAAAAACATGTTTTGACACTTTCAGCACACTGGGGTTAAGATCTGAGTGTGTGGGCTCTTCTGAGCCTTGCTGCTACATGGGGATTCAGTTGTCTGAAAAAACGCGTTTATTTCGGGCTGAAAAACACGTTTTGCAGAGTGTACTGTTACTGCCCCATAACTTACATGGGTTTGACCAAACTTGCAGAAACATGTTTATTTCTGCTGAAAAACATGTTTTGACACTTTCAGCACACTGGGGTTAAGATCTGAGTGTGTGGGCACTTCTGAGCCTTGCTGCTACATGGGTATTCAGTTGTCTGAAAAAACGCGTTTATTTCGGGCTGAAAAACACGTTTTGAAAAGTGTACTGTTACTGCCCCATAACTTACATGGGGTTGACCAAACTTGCAGAAACATGTTTATTTCTGCTGAAAAACATGTTTTGACACTTTCAGCACACTGGGGTTAAGATCTGAGTGTGTGGGCTCTTCTGAGCCTTGTTGCTACATGGGGATTCAGTTGTGTGAAAAAACGCGTTTATTTCGGGCTGAAAAACACGTTTTGAAAAGTGTACTGTTACTGCCCCATAACTTACATGGGGTTGACCAAACTTGCAGAAACATGTTTATTTCTGCTGAAAAACATGTTTTGATACTTTCAGCACACTGGGGTTAAGATCTGAGTGTGTGGGCTCTTCTGAGCCTTGCTGCTACATGGGGATTCAGTTGTCTGAAAAAACGCGTTTATTTCGGGCTGAAAAACACGTTTTGCAGAGTGTACTGTTACTGCCCCATAACTTACATGGGGTTGACCAAACTTGCAGAAACATGTTTATTTCTGCTGAAAAACACGTTTTGACCCTTTCAGCACACTGGGGTTAAGATCTGAGTGTGTGGGCTCTTCTGAGCCTTGCTGGCTACATGGGGATTCAGTTGTCTGAAAAAAACGCGTTTATTTCGGGCTGAAAAACACGTTTTGCAGAGTGTACTGTTACTGCCCCATAACTTACATGGGGTTGACCAAACTTGCAGAAACATGTTTATTTCTGCTGAAAAACACGTTTTGACCCTTTCTGCACACTAGGGTTAAGATCTGAGTGTGTGGGCTCTTCTGAGCCTTGCTGCTACATGGGTATTCAGTTGTCTGAAAAAACGCGTTTATTTCGGGCTGAAAAACACGTTTTGAAAAGTGTACTGTTACTGCCCCATAACTTACATGGGTTTGACCAAACTTGCAGAAACATGTTTATTTCTGCTGAAAAACATGTTTTGATACTTTCAGCACACTGGGGTTAAGATCTGAGTGTGTGGGCTCTTCTGAGCCTTGCTGCTACATGGGGATTCAGTTGTCTGAAAAAACGCGTTTATTTCGGGCTGAAAAACACGTTTTGCAGAGTGTACTGTTACTGCCCCATAACTTACATGGGGTTGACCAAACTTCAGAAAACATGTTTATTTCTGCTGAAAAACACGTTTTGACCCTTTCAGCACACTGGGTTAAGATCTGAGTGTGTGGGCTCTTCTGAGCCTTGCTGCTACATGGGGATTCAGTTGTCTGAAAAACGCGTTTATTTCGGGCTGAAAAACACGTTTTGCAGAGTGTACTGTTACTGCCCCATAACTTACATGGGGTTGACCAAACTTGCAGAAACATGTTTATTTCTGCTGAAAAACACGTTTTGAACCCTTTCTGCACACTAGGGTTAAGATCTGAGTGTGTTGGCTCTTCTGAGCCTTGCTGCTACATGGGTATTCAGTTGTCTGAAAAAACGCGTTTATTTCGGGCTGAAAAACACGTTTTTGAAAAGTGTACTGTTACTGCCCCATAACTTACATGGGTTGACCAAACTTGCAGAAACATGTTTTATTTCTGCTGAAAAACACGTTTTGACCCTTTCTGCACACTGGGGTTAAGATCTGAGTGTGTGGGCTCTTCTGAGCCTTGTTGCTACATGGGGATTCAGTTGTCTGAAAAAACGCGTTTATTTCGGGCTGAAAAACACGTTTTGAAAAGTGTACTGTTACTGCCCCATAACTTACATGGGGTTGACCAAACTTGCAGAAACATGTTTATTTCTGCTGAAAAACATGTTTTGACACTTTCAGCACACTGGGGTTAAGATCTGAGTGTGTGGGGCTCTTCTGAGCCTTGCTGCTACATGGGGATTCAGTTGTCTGAAAAAACGCGTTTATTTCGGGCTGAAAAACACGTTTTGCAGAGTGTACTGTTACTGCCCCATAACTTACATGGGGTTGACCAAACTTGCAGAAACATGTTTATTTCTGCTGAAAAACATGTTTGACACTTTCAGCACACTGGGGTTAAGATCTGAGTGTGTGGGCTCTTCTGAGCCTTGTTGCTACATGGGGATTCAGTTGTCTGAAAAAACGCGTTTATTTCGGGCTGAAAAACACGTTTTGAAAAGTGTACTGTTACTGCCCCATAACTTACATGGGGTTGACCAAACTTGCAGAAACATGTTTATTTCTGCTGAAAAACATGTTTTGACACTTTCAGCACACTGGGGTTAAGATCTGAGTGTGTGGGCTCTTCTGAGCCTTGCTGCTACATGGGTATTCAGTTGTCTGAAAAAACGCGTTTATTTCGGGCTGAAAAACACGTTTTGAAAAGTGTACTGTTACTGCCCCATAACTTACATGGGGTTGACCAAACTTGCAGAAACATGTTTATTTCTGCTGAAAAACATGTTTTGATACTTTCAGCACACTGGGGTTAAGATCTGAGTGTGTGGGCTCTTCTGAGCCTTGCTGCTACATGGGGATTCAGTTGTCTGAAAAAACGCGTTTATTTCGGGCTGAAAAACACGTTTTGCAGAGTGTACTGTTACTGCCCCATAACTTACATGGGGTTGACCAAACTTGCAGAAACATGTTTATTTCTGCTGAAAAACACGTTTTGACCCTTTCTGCACACTGGGGTTAAGATCTGAGTGTGTGGGCTCTTCTGAGCCTTGTTGCTACATGGGGATTCAGTTGTCTGAAAAAACGCGTTTATTTCGGGCTGAAAAACACGTTTTGAAAAGTGTACTGTTACTGCCCCATAACTTACATGGGGTTGACCAAACTTGCAGAAACATGTTTATTTCTGCTGAAAAACATGTTTTGACACTTTCAGCACACTGGGGTTAAGATCTGAGTGTGTGGGCTCTTCTGAGCCTTGCTGCTACATGGGGATTCAGTTGTCTGAAAAAACGCGTTTATTTCGGGCTGAAAAACACGTTTTGCAGAGTGTACTGTTACTGCCCCATAACTTACATGGGGTTGACCAAACTTGCAGAAACATGTTTATTTCTGCTGAAAAACATGTTTTGACACTTTCAGCACACTGGGGTTAAGATCTGAGTGTGTGGGCTCTTATGAGCCTTGTTGCTACATGGGGATTCAGTTGTCTGAAAAAACGCGTTTATTTCGGGCTGAAAAACCACGTTTTGAAAAGTGTACTGTTACTGCCCCATAACTTACATGGGGTTGACCAAACTTGCAGAAACATGTTTATTTCTGCTGAAAAACATGTTTTGACACTTTCAGCACACTGGGGTTAAGATCTGAGTGTGTGGGCTCTTCTGAGCCTTGCTGCTACATGGGTATTCAGTTGTCTGAAAAAACGCGTTTATTTCGGGCTGAAAAACACGTTTTGAAAAGTGTACTGTTACTGCCCCATAACTTACATGGGGTTGACCAAACTTGCAGAAACATGTTTATTTCTGCTGAAAAACATGTTTTGACACTTTCAGCACACTGGGGTTAAGATCTGAGTGTGTGGGCTCTTCTGGAGCCTTGTTGCTACATGGGGATTCAGTTGTCTGAAAAAACGCGTTTATTTCGGGCTGAAAAACACGTTTTGAAAAGTGTACTGTTACTGCCCCATAACTTACATGGGGTTGACCAAACTTGCAGAAACATGTTTATTTCTGCTGAAAAACACGTTTTGACACTTTCAGCACACTGGGGTTAAGATCTGAGTGTGTGGGCTCTTCTGAGCCTTGCTGCTACATGGGTATTCAGTTGTCTGAAAAAACGCGTTTATTTCGGGCTGAAAAACACGTTTTGAAAAGTGTACTGTTACTGCCCCATAACTTACATGGGGTTGACCAAACTTGCAGAAACATGTTTATTTCTGCTGAAAAACATGTTTTGACACTTTCAGCACACTGGGGTTAAGATCTGAGTGTGTGGGCTCTTCTGAGCCTTGCTGCTACATGGGATTCAGTTGTCTGAAAAACGCGTTTATTTCGGGCTGAAAAACACGTTTTGCAGAGTGTACTGTTACTGCCCCATAACTTACATGGGTTGACCAAACTTGCAGAAACATGTTTATTTCTGCTGAAAAACATGTTTTGACACTTTCAGCACACTGGGGTTAAGATCTGAGTGTGTGGGCACTTCTGAGCCTTGCTGCTACATGGGTATTCAGTTGTCTGAAAAAACGCGTTTATTTCGGGCTGAAAAACACGTTTTGAAAAGTGTACTGTTACTGCCCCATAACTTACATGGGGTTGACCAAACTTGCAGAAACATGTTTATTTCTGCTGAAAAAACATGTTTTGACACTTTCAGCACACTGGGGTTAAGATCTGAGTGTGTGGGCTCTTCTGAGCCTTGTTGCTACATGGGGATTCAGTTGTGTGAAAAAACGCGTTTATTTCGGCTGAAAAACACGTTTTGAAAGTGTACTGTTACTGCCCCATAACTTACATGGGGTTGACCAAACTTGCAGAAACATGTTTATTTCTGCTGAAAAACATGTTTTGATACTTTCAGCACACTGGGGTTAAGATCTGAGTGTGTGGGCTCTTCTGAGCCTTGCTGCTACATGGGGATTCAGTTGTCTGAAAAAACGCGTTTATTTCGGGCTGAAAAACACGTTTTGCAGAGTGTACTGTTACTGCCCCATAACTTACATGGGGTTGACCAAACTTGCAGAAACATGTTTATTTCTGCTGAAAAACACGTTTTGACCCTTTCAGCACACTGGGGTTAAGATCTGAGTGTGTGGGCTCTTCTGAGCCTTGCTGCTACATGGGGATTCAGTTGTCTGAAAAACGCGTTTATTCGGGCTGAAAACACGTTTTGCAGAGTGTACTGTTACTGCCCCATAACTTACATGGGGTTGACCAAACTTGCAGAAACATGTTTATTTCTGCTGAAAAACACGTTTTGACCCTTTCTGCACACTAGGGTTAAGATCTGAGTGTGTGGGCTCTTCTGAGCCTTGCTGCTACATGGGTATTCAGTTGTCTGAAAAAAACGCGTTTATTTCGGGCTGAAAAACACGTTTTGAAAAGTGTACTGTTACTGCCCCATAACTTACATGGGTTTGACCAAACTTGCAGAAACATGTTTATTTCTGCTGAAAAACATGTTTTGATACTTTCAGCACACTGGGGTTAAGATCTGAGTGTGTGGGCTCTTCTGAGCCTTGCTGCTACATGGGGATTCAGTTGTCTGAAAAAACGCGTTTATTTCGGGCTGAAAAACACGTTTTGCAGAGTGTACTGTTACTGCCCCATAACTTACATGGGTTGACCAAACTTGCAGAAACATGTTTATTTCTGCTGAAAAACACGTTTTGACCCTTTCAGCACACTGGGGTTAAGATCTGAGTGTGTGGGCTCTTCTGAGCCTTGCTGCTACATGGGGATTCAGTTGTCTGAAAAAACGCGTTTATTTCGGGCTGAAAAACACGTTTTGCAGAGTGTACTGTTACTGCCCCATAACTTACATGGGGTTGACCAAACTTGCAGAAACATGTTTATTTCTGCTGAAAAACACGTTTTGACCCTTTCTGCACACTAGGGTTAAGATCTGAGTGTGTTGGCTCTTCTGAGCCTTGCTGCTACATGGGTATTCAGTTGTCTGAAAAAACGCGTTTATTTCGGGCTGAAAAACACGTTTTGAAAAGTGTACTGTTACTGCCCCATAACTTACATGGGGTTGACCAAACTTGCAGAAACATGTTTATTTCTGCTGAAAAACACGTTTTGACCCTTTCTGCACACTGGGGTTAAGATCTGAGTGTGTGGGCTCTTCTGAGCCTTGTTGCTACATGGGGATTCAGTTGTCTGAAAAAACGCGTTTATTTCGGGCTGAAAAACACGTTTTGAAAAGTGTACTGTTACTGCCCCATAACTTACATGGGGTTGACCAAACTTGCAGAAACATGTTTATTTCTGCTGAAAAACATGTTTTGACACTTTCAGCACACTGGGGTTAAGATCTGAGTGTGTGGGCTCTTCTGAGCCTTGCTGCTACATGGGGATTCAGTTGTCTGAAAAAACGCGTTTATTTCGGGCTGAAAAACACGTTTTGCAGAGTGTACTGTTACTGCCCCATAACTTACATGGGGTTGACCAAACTTGCAGAAACATGTTTATTTCTGCTGAAAAACATGTTTTGACACTTTCAGCACACTGGGGTTAAGATCTGAGTGTGTGGGCTCTTCTGAGCCTTGTTGCTACATGGGGATTCAGTTGTCTGAAAAAACGCGTTTATTTCGGGCTGAAAAACACGTTTTGAAAAGTGTACTGTTACTGCCCCATAACTTACATGGGTTGACCAAACTTGCAGAAACATGTTTATTTCTGCTGAAAAACATGTTTTGACACTTTCAGCACACTGGGGTTAAGATCTGAGTGTGTGGGCTCTTCTGAGCCTTGCTGCTACATGGGGATTCAGTTGTCTGAAAAAACGCGTTTATTTCGGGCTGAAAAACACGTTTTGCAGAGTGTACTGTTACTGCCCCATAACTTACATGGGGTTGACCAAACTTGCAGAAACATGTTTATTTCTGCTGAAAAACACGTTTTGACCCTTTCTGCACACTGGGGTTAAGATCTGAGTGTGTGGGCTCTTCTGAGCCTTGTTGCTACATGGGGATTCAGTTGTCTGAAAAAACGCGTTTATTTCGGGCTGAAAAACACGTTTTGAAAAGTGTACTGTTACTGCCCCATAACTTACATGGGGTTGACCAAACTTGCAGAAACATGTTTATTTCTGCTGAAAAACATGTTTTGACACTTTCAGCACACTGGGGTTAAGATCTGAGTGTGTGGGCTCTTCTGAGCCTTGCTGCTACATGGGGATTCAGTTGTCTGAAAAAACGCGTTTATTTCGGGCTGAAAAACACGTTTTGCAGAGTGTACTGTTACTGCCCCATAACTTACATGGGGTTGACCAAACTTGCAGAAACATGTTTATTTCTGCTGAAAAACATGTTTTGACACTTTCAGCACACTGGGGTTAAGATCTGAGTGTGTGGGCTCTTATGAGCCTTGTTGCTACATGGGGATTCAGTTGTCTGAAAAAACGCGTTTATTTCGGGCTGAAAAACACGTTTTGAAAAGTGTACTGTTACTGCCCCATAACTTACATGGGGTTGACCAAACTTGCAGAAACATGTTTATTTCTGCTGAAAAACATGTTTTGACACTTTCAGCACACTGGGGTTAAGATCTGAGTGTGTGGGCTCTTCTGAGCCTTGCTGCTACATGGGTATTCAGTTGTCTGAAAAAACGCGTTTATTTCGGGCTGAAAAACACGTTTTGAAAAGTGTACTGTTACTGCCCCATAACTTACATGGGGTTGACCAAACTTGCAGAAACATGTTTATTTCTGCTGAAAAACATGTTTTGACACTTTCAGCACACTGGGGTTAAGATCTGAGTGTGTGGGCTCTTCTGAGCCTTGTTGCTACATGGGGATTCAGTTGTCTGAAAAAACGCGTTTATTTCGGGCTGAAAAACACGTTTTGAAAAGTGTACTGTTACTGCCCCATAACTTACATGGGGTTGACCAAACTTGCAGAAACATGTTTATTTCTGCTGAAAACATGTTTTGACACTTTCAGCACACTGGGGTTAAGATCTGAGTGTGTGGGCTCTTCTGAGCCTTGCTGCTACATGGGGATTCAGTTGTCTGAAAAAACGCGTTTATTTCGGGCTGAAAAACACGTTTTGCAGAGTGTACTGTTACTGCCCCATAACTTACATGGGTTTGACCAAACTTGCAGAAACATGTTTATTTCTGCTGAAAAACATGTTTTGACACTTTCAGCACACTGGGGTTAAGATCTGAGTGTGTGGGCACTTCTGAGCCTTGCTGCTACATGGGTATTCAGTTGTCTGAAAAAACGCGTTTATTTCGGGCTGAAAAACACGTTTTGAAAAGTGTACTGTTACTGCCCCATAACTTACATGGGGTTGACCAAACTTGCAGAAACATGTTTATTTCTGCTGAAAAACATGTTTTGACACTTTCAGCACACTGGGGTTAAGATCTGAGTGTGTGGGCTCTTCTGAGCCTTGTTGCTACATGGGGATTCAGTTGTGTGAAAAAACGCGTTTATTTCGGGCTGAAAAACACGTTTTGAAAAGTGTACTGTTACTGCCCCATAACTTACATGGGGTTGACCAAACTTGCAGAAACATGTTTATTTCTGCTGAAAAACATGTTTTGATACTTTCAGCACACTGGGGTTAAGATCTGAGTGTGTGGGCTCTTCTGAGCCTTGCTGCTACATGGGGATTCAGTTGTCTGAAAAAACGCGTTTATTTCGGGCTGAAAAACACGTTTTGCAGAGTGTACTGTTACTGCCCCATAACTTACATGGGGTTGACCAAACTTGCAGAAACATGTTTATTTCTGCTGAAAAACACGTTTTGACCCTTTCAGCACACTGGGGTTAAGATCTGAGTGTGTGGGCTCTTCTGAGCCTTGCTGCTACATGGGGATTCAGTTGTCTGAAAAAACGCGTTTATTTCGGGCTGAAAAACACGTTTTGCAGAGTGTACTGTTACTGCCCCATAACTTACATGGGGTTGACCAAACTTGCAGAAACATGTTTATTTCTGCTGAAAAACACGTTTTGACCCTTTCTGCACACTAGGGTTAAGATCTGAGTGTGTGGGCTCTTCTGAGCCTTGCTGCTACATGGGTATTCAGTTGTCTGAAAAAACGCGTTTATTTCGGGCTGAAAAACACGTTTTGAAAAGTGTACTGTTACTGCCCCATAACTTACATGGGTTTGACCAAACTTGCAGAAACATGTTTATTTCTGCTGAAAAACATGTTTTGATACTTTCAGCACACTGGGGTTAAGATCTGAGTGTGTGGGGCTCTTCTGAGCCTTGCTGCTACATGGGGATTCAGTTGTCTGAAAAAACGCGTTTATTTCGGGCTGAAAAACACGTTTTGCAGAGTGTACTGTTACTGCCCCATAACTTACATGGGGTTGACCAAACTTGCAGAAACATGTTTATTTCTGCTGAAAAACACGTTTTGACCCTTTCAGCACACTGGGGTTAAGATCTGAGTGTGTGGGCTCTTCTGAGCCTTGCTGCTACATGGGGATTCAGTTGTCTGAAAAACGCGTTTATTTCGGGCTGAAAAACACGTTTTGCAGAGTGTACTGTTACTGCCCCATAACTTACATGGGGTTGACCAAACTTGCAGAAACATGTTTATTTCTGCTGAAAAACACGTTTTGACCCTTTCTGCACACTAGGGTTAAGATCTGAGTGTGTTGGCTCTTCTGAGCCTTGCTGCTACATGGGTATTCAGTTGTCTGAAAAAACGCGTTTATTTCGGGCTGAAAAACACGTTTTGAAAAGTGTACTGTTACTGCCCCATAACTTACATGGGGTTGACCAAACTTGCAGAAACATGTTTATTTCTGCTGAAAAACACGTTTTGACCCTTTCTGCACACTGGGGTTAAGATCTGAGTGTGTGGGCTCTTCTGAGCCTTGTTGCTACATGGGGATTCAGTTGTCTGAAAAAACGCGTTTATTTCGGGCTGAAAAACACGTTTTGAAAAGTGTACTGTTACTGCCCCATAACTTACATGGGGTTGACCAAACTTGCAGAAACATGTTTATTTCTGCTGAAAAAACATGTTTTGACACTTTCAGCACACTGGGGTTAAGATCTGAGTGTGTGGGCTCTTCTGAGCCTTGCTGCTACATGGGGATTCAGTTGTCTGAAAAAACGCGTTTATTTCGGGCTGAAAAACACGTTTTGCAGAGTGTACTGTTACTGCCCCATAACTTACATGGGGTTGACCAAACTTGCAGAAACATGTTTATTTCTGCTGAAAAACATGTTTTGACACTTTCAGCACACTGGGGTTAAGATCTGAGTGTGTGGGCTCTTCTGAGCCTTGTTGCTACATGGGGATTCAGTTGTCTGAAAAAACGCGTTTATTTCGGGCTGAAAAACACGTTTTGAAAAGTGTACTGTTACTGCCCCATAACTTACATGGGGTTGACCAAACTTGCAGAAACATGTTTATTTCTGCTGAAAAACATGTTTTGACACTTTCAGCACACTGGGGTTAAGATCTGAGTGTGTGGGCTCTTCTGAGCCTTGCTGCTACATGGGTATTCAGTTGTCTGAAAAAACGCGTTTATTTCGGGCTGAAAAACACGTTTTGAAAAGTGTACTGTTACTGCCCCATAACTTACATGGGGTTGACCAAACTTGCAGAAACATGTTTATTTCTGCTGAAAAACATGTTTTGACACTTTCAGCACACTGGGGTTAAGATCTGAGTGTGTGGGCTCTTATGAGCCTTGTTGCTACATGGGGATTCAGTTGTCTGAAAAAACGCGTTTATTTCGGGCTGAAAAACACGTTTTGAAAAGTGTACTGTTACTGCCCCATAACTTACATGGGGTTGACCAAACTTGCAGAAACATGTTTATTTCTGCTGAAAAACATGTTTTTGACACTTTCAGCACACTGGGGTTAAGATCTGAGTGTGTGGGCTCTTCTGAGCCTTGCTGCTACATGGGTATTCAGTTGTCTGAAAAAACGCGTTTATTTCGGGCTGAAAAACACGTTTTGAAAAGTGTACTGTTACTGCCCCATAACTTACATGGGGTTGACCAAACTTGCAGAAACATGTTTATTTCTGCTGAAAAACATGTTTTGACACTTTCAGCACACTGGGGTTAAGATCTGAGTGTGTGGGCTCTTCTGAGCCTTGTTGCTACATGGGGATTCAGTTGTCTGAAAAAACGCGTTTATTTCGGGCTGAAAAACACGTTTTGAAAAGTGTACTGTTACTGCCCCATAACTTACATGGGGTTGACCAAACTTGCAGAAACATGTTTATTTCTGCTGAAAAACACGTTTTGACACTTTCAGCACACTGGGGTTAAGATCTGAGTGTGTGGGCTCTTCTGAGCCTTGCTGCTAGCTACATGGGTATTCAGTTGTCTGAAAAAACGCGTTTATTTCGGGCTGAAAAACACGTTTTGAAAAGTGTACTGTTACTGCCCCATAACTTACATGGGGTTGACCAAACTTGCAGAAACATGTTTATTTCTGCTGAAAACATGTTTTGACACTTTCAGCACACTGGGGTTAAGATCTGAGTGTGTGGGCTCTTCTGAGCCTTGCTGCTACATGGGGATTCAGTTGTCTGAAAAAACGCGTTTATTTCGGGCTGAAAAACACGTTTTGCAGAGTGTACTGTTACTGCCCCATAACTTACATGGGGTTGACCAAACTTGCAGAAACATGTTTATTTCTGCTGAAAAACACGTTTTGACCCTTTCAGCACACTGGGGTTAAGATCTGAGTGTGTGGGCTCTTCTGAGCCTTGCTGCTACATGGGGATTCAGTTGTCTGAAAAAACGCGTTTATTTCGGGCTGAAAAACACGTTTTGAAAAGTGTACTGTTACTGCCCCATAACTTACATGGGGTTGACCAAACTTGCAGAAACATGTTTATTTCTGCTGAAAAACACGTTTTGACCCTTTCTGCACACTAGGGTTAAGATCTGAGTGTGTGGGCTCTTCTGAGCCTTGCTGCTACATGGGTATTCAGTTGTCTGAAAAAACGCGTTTATTTCGGGCTGAAAAACACGTTTTGAAAAGTGTACTGTTACTGCCCCATAACTTACATGGGTTTGACCAAACTTGCAGAAACATGTTTATTTCTGCTGAAAAACATGTTTTGATACTTTCAGCACACTGGGGTTAAGATCTGAGTGTGTGGGCTCTTCTGAGCCTTGCTGCTACATGGGGATTCAGTTGTCTGAAAAAACGCGTTATTTCGGGCTGAAAAACACGTTTTGCAGAGTGTACTGTTACTGCCCCATAACTTACATGGGGTTGACCAAACTTGCAGAAACATGTTTATTTCTGCTGAAAAACACGTTTTGACCCTTTCAGCACACTGGGGTTAAGATCTGAGTGTGTGGGCTCTTCTGAGCCTTGCTGCTACATGGGGATTCAGTTGTCTGAAAAAACGCGTTTATTTCGGGCTGAAAAACACGTTTTGCAGAGTGTACTGTTACTGCCCCATAACTTACATGGGGTTGACCAAACTTGCAGAAACATGTTTATTTCTGCTGAAAAACACGTTTTGACCCTTTCTGCACACTAGGGTTAAGATCTGAGTGTGTTGGCTCTTCTGAGCCTTGCTGCTACATGGGTATTCAGTTGTCTGAAAAAACGCGTTTATTTCGGGCTGAAAAACACGTTTTGAAAAGTGTACTGTTACTGCCATAACTTACATGGGGTTGACCAAACTTGCAGAAACATGTTTATTTTCTGCTGAAAAACACGTTTTGACCCTTTCTGCACACTGGGGTTAAGATCTGAGTGTGTGGGCTCTTCTGAGCCTTGTTGCTACATGGGGATTCAGTTGTCTGAAAAAACGCGTTTATTTCGGGCTGAAAAACACGTTTTTGAAAAGTGTACTGTTACTGCCCCATAACTTACATGGGGTTGACCAAACTTGCAGAAACATGTTTATTTCTGCTGAAAAACATGTTTTGACACTTTCAGCACACTGGGGTTAAGATCTGAGTGTGTGGGCTCTTCTGAGCCTTGCTGCTACATGGGGATTCAGTTGTCTGAAAAAACGCGTTTATTTCGGGCTGAAAACACGTTTTGCAGAGTGTACTGTTACTGCCCCATAACTTACATGGGGTTGACCAAACTTGCAGAAACATGTTTATTTCTGCTGAAAAACATGTTTTGACACTTTCAGCACACTGGGGTTAAGATCTGAGTGTGTGGGCTCTTCTGAGCCTTGTTGCTACATGGGGATTCAGTTGTCTGAAAAAACGCGTTTATTTCGGGCTGAAAAACACGTTTTGAAAAGTGTACTGTTACTGCCCCATAACTTACATGGGGTTGACCAAACTTGCAGAAACATGTTTATTTCTGCTGAAAAACATGTTTTGACACTTTCAGCACACTGGGGTTAAGATCTGAGTGTGTGGGCTCTTCTGAGCCTTGCTGCTACATGGGTATTCAGTTGTCTGAAAAAACGCGTTTATTTCGGGCTGAAAAACACGTTTTGAAAAGTGTACTGTTACTGCCCCATAACTTACATGGGGTTGACCAAGCTTGCAGAAACATGTTTATTTCTGCTGAAAAACATGTTTTGACACTTTCAGCACACTGGGGTTAAGATCTGAGTGTGTGGGCTCTTCTGAGCCTTGTTGCTACATGGGGATTCAGTTGTCTGAAAAAACGCGTTTATTTCGGGCTGAAAAACACATTTTGAAAAGTGTACTGTTACTGCCCCATAACTTACATGGGGTTGACCAAACTTGCAGAAACATGTTTATTTCTGCTGAAAAACACGTTTTGACACTTTCAGCACACTGGGGTTAAGATCTGAGTGTGTGGGCTCTTCTGAGCCTTGCTGCTACATGGGTATTCAGTTGTCTGAAAAAACGCGTTTATTTCGGGCTGAAAAACACGTTTTGAAAAGTGTACTGTTACTGCCCCATAACTTACATGGGGTTGACCAAACTTGCAGAAACATGTTTATTTCTGCTGAAAAACATGTTTTGACACTTTCAGCACACTGGGGTTAAGATCTGAGTGTGTGGGCTCTTCTGAGCCTTGCTGCTACATGGGGATTCAGTTGTCTGAAAAAACGCGTTTATTTCGGGCTGAAAAACACGTTTTGCAGAGTGTACTGTTACTGCCCCATAACTTACATGGGTTTGACCAAACTTGCAGAAACATGTTTATTTCTGCTGAAAAACATGTTTTGATACTTTCAGCACACTGGGGTTAAGATCTGAGTGTGTGGGCTCTTCTGAGCCTTGCTGCTACATGGGGATTCAGTTGTCTGAAAAAACGCGTTTATTTCGGGCTGAAAAAACACGTTTTGCAGAGTGTACTGTTACTGCCCCATAACTTACATGGGTTGACCAAACTTGCAGAAACATGTTTATTTCTGCTGAAAACACGTTTGACCCTTTCAGCACACTGGGGTTAAGATCTGAGTGGTGGGCTCTTCTGAGCCTTGCTGCTACATGGGGATTCAGTTGTCTGAAAAAACGCGTTTATTTCGGGCTGAAAAACACGTTTTGCAGAGTGTACTGTTACTGCCCCAATAACTTACATGGGGTTGACCAAACTTGCAGAAACATGTTTATTTCTGCTGAAAAACACGTTTTGACCCTTTCTGCACACTAGGGTTAAGATCTGAGTGTGTTGGCTCTTCTGAGCCTTGCTGCTACATGGGTATTCAGTTGTCTGAAAAAACGCGTTTATTTCGGGCTGAAAAACACGTTTTGAAAAGTGTACTGTTACTGCCCCATAACTTACATGGGGTTGACCAAACTTGCAGAAACATGTTTATTTCTGCTGAAAAACACGTTTTGACCCTTTCTGCACACTGGGGTTAAGATCTGAGTGTGTGGGCTCTTCTGAGCCTTGTTGCTACATGGGGATTCAGTTGTCTGAAAAAACGCGTTTATTTCGGGCTGAAAAACACGTTTTGAAAAGTGTACTGTTACTGCCCCATAACTTACATGGGGTTGACCAAACTTGCAGAAACATGTTTATTTCTGCTGAAAAACATGTTTTGACACTTTCAGCACACTGGGGTTAAGATCTGAGTGTGTGGGCTCTTCTGAGCCTTGCTGCTACATGGGGATTCAGTTGTCTGAAAAAACGCGTTTATTTCGGGCTGAAAAACACGTTTTGCAGAGTGTACTGTTACTGCCCCATAACTTACATGGGGTTGACCAAACTTGCAGAAACATGTTTATTTCTGCTGAAAAACATGTTTTGACACTTTCAGCACACTGGGGTTAAGATCTGAGTGTGTGGGCACTTCTGAGCCTTGCTGCTACATGGGTATTCAGTTGTCTGAAAAACGCGTTTATTTCGGGCTGAAAAACACGTTTTGAAAAGTGTACTGTTACTGCCCCATAACTTACATGGGGTTGACCAAACTTGCAGAAACATGTTTATTTCTGCTGAAAAACATGTTTTGACACTTTCAGCACACTGGGGTTAAGATCTGAGTGTGTGGGCTCTTCTGAGCCTTGTTGCTACATGGGGATTCAGTTGTCTGAAAAAACGCGTTTATTTCGGGCTGAAAAACACGTTTTGAAAAGTGTACTGTTACTGCCCCATAACTTACATGGGGTTGACCAAACTTGCAGAAACATGTTTATTTCTGCTGAAAAACACGTTTTGACCCTTTCTGCACACTGGGGTTAAGATCTGAGTGTGTGGGCTCTTCTGAGCCTTGTTGCTACATGGGGATTCAGTTGTCTGAAAAAACGCGTTTATTTCGGGCTGAAAAACACGTTTTGAAAAGTGTACTGTTACTGCCCCATAACTTACATGGGGTTGACCAAACTTGCAGAAACATGTTTATTTCTGCTGAAAAACATGTTTTGACACTTTCAGCACACTGGGGTTAAGATCTGAGTGTGTGGGCTCTTTCTGAGCCTTGCTGCTACATGGGGATTCAGTTGTCTGAAAAAACGCGTTTATTTCGGGCTGAAAAACACGTTTTGCAGAGTGTACTGTTACTGCCCCATAACTTACATGGGGTTGACCAAACTTGCAGAAACATGTTTATTTCTGCTGAAAAACATGTTTTGACACTTTCAGCACACTGGGGTTAAGATCTGAGTGTGTGGGCACTTCTGAGCCTTGCTGCTACATGGGTATTCAGTTGTCTGAAAAACGCGTTTATTTCGGGCTGAAAAACACGTTTTGAAAAGTGTACTGTTACTGCCCCATAACTTACATGGGGTTGACCAAACTTGCAGAAACATGTTTATTTCTGCTGAAAAACATGTTTTGACACTTTCAGCACACTGGGGTTAAGATCTGAGTGTGTGGGCTCTTCTGAGCCTTGTTGCTACATGGGGATTCAGTTGTCTGAAAAAACGCGTTTATTTCGGGCTGAAAAACACGTTTTGAAAAGTGTACTGTTACTGCCCCATAACTTACATGGGGTTGACCAAACTTGCAGAAACATGTTTATTTCTGCTGAAAAACATGTTTTGACACTTTCAGCACACTGGGGTTAAGATCTGAGTGTGTGGGCTCTTCTGAGCCTTGCTGCTACATGGGTATTCAGTTGTCTGAAAAAACGCGTTTATTTCGGGCTGAAAAACACGTTTTGAAAAGTGTACTGTTACTGCCCCATAACTTACATGGGTTGACCAAACTTGCAGAAACATGTTTATTTCTGCTGAAAAACATGTTTTGACACTTTCAGCACACTGGGGTTAAGATCTGAGTGTGTGGGCTCTTCTGAGCCTTGTTGCTACATGGGGATTCAGTTGTCTGAAAAAACGCGTTTATTTCGGGCTGAAAAACACGTTTTGAAAAGTGTACTGTTACTGCCCCATAACTTACATGGGGTTGACCAAACTTGCAGAAACATGTTTATTTCTGTTGAAAAACACGTTTTGACACTTTCAGCACACTGGGGTTAAGATCTGAGTGTGTGGGCTCTTCTGAGCCTTGCTGCTACATGGGTATTCAGTTGTCTGAAAAAACGCGTTTATTTCGGGCTGAAAAACACGTTTTGAAAAGTGTACTGTTACTGCCCCATAACTTACATGGGGTTGACCAAACTTGCAGAAACATGTTTATTTCTGCTGAAAAACATGTTTTGACACTTTCAGCACACTGGGGTTAAGATCTGAGTGTGTGGGCTCTTCTGAGCCTTGCTGCTACATGGGGATTCAGTTGTCTGAAAAAACGCGTTTATTTCGGGCTGAAAAACACGTTTTGCAGAGTGTACTGTTACTGCCCCATAACTTACATGGGTTTGACCAAACTTGCAGAAACATGTTTATTTCTGCTGAAAAACATGTTTTGATACTTTCAGCACACTGGGGTTAAGATCTGAGTGTGTGGGCTCCTCTGAGCCTTGCTGCTACATGGGGATTCAGTTGTCTGAAAAACGCGTTTATTTCGGGCTGAAAAACACGTTTTGCAGAGTGTACTGTTACTGCCCCATAACTTACATGGGGTTGACCAAACTTGCAGAAACATGTTTATTTCTGCTGAAAAACACGTTTTGACCCTTTCAGCACACTGGGGTTAAGATCTGAGTGTGTGGGCTCTTCTGAGCCTTGCTGCTACATGGGGATTCAGTTGTCTGAAAAAACGCGTTTATTTCGGGCTGAAAAACACGTTTTGCAGAGTGTACTGTTACTGCCCCATAACTTACATGGGGTTGACCAAACTTGCAGAAACATGTTTATTTCTGCTGAAAAACACGTTTTGACCCTTTCTGCACACTAGGGTTAAGATCTGAGTGTGTGGGCTCTTCTGAGCCTTGCTGCTACATGGGTATTCAGTTGTCTGAAAAAACGCGTTTATTTCGGGCTGAAAAACACGTTTTGAAAAGTGTACTGTTACTGCCCCATAACTTACATGGGGTTGACCAAACTTGCAGAAACATGTTTATTTCTGCTGAAAAACACGTTTTAACCCTTTCTGCACACTGGGGTTAAGATCTGAGTGTGTGGGCTCTTCTGAGCCTTGTTGCTACATGGGGATTCAGTTGTCTGAAAAAACGCGTTTATTTCGGGCTGAAAAACACGTTTTGAAAAGTGTACTGTTACTGCCCCATAACTTACATGGGGTTGACCAAACTTGCAGAAACATGTTTATTTCTGCTGAAAAACATGTTTTGACACTTTCAGCACACTGGGGTTAAGATCTGAGTGTGTGGGCTCTTCTGAGCCTTGCTGCTACATGGGGATTCAGTTGTCTGAAAAAACGCGTTTATTTCGGGCTGAAAAACACGTTTTGCAGAGTGTACTGTTACTGCCCCATAACTTACATGGGGTTGACCAAACTTGCAGAAACATGTTTATTTCTGCTGAAAAACATGTTTTGACACTTTCAGCACACTGGGGTTAAGATCTGAGTGTGTGGGCACTTCTGAGCCTTGCTGCTACATGGGTATTCAGTTGTCTGAAAAACGCGTTTATTTCGGGCTGAAAAACACGTTTTGAAAAGTGTACTGTTACTGCCCCATAACTTACATGGGGTTGACCAAACTTGCAGAAACATGTTTATTTCTGCTGAAAAACATGTTTTGATACTTTCAGCACACTGGGGTTAAGATCTGAGTGTGTGGGCTCTTCTGAGCCTTGCTGCTACATGGGGATTCAGTTGTCTGAAAAAACGCGTTTATTTCGGGCTGAAAAACACGTTTTGCAGAGTGTACTGTTACTGCCCCATAACTTACATGGGGTTGACCAAACTTGCAGAAACATGTTTATTTCTGCTGAAAAACACGTTTTGACCCTTTCTGCACACTGGGGTTAAGATCTGAGTGTGTGGGCTCTTCTGAGCCTTGTTGCTACATGGGGATTCAGTTGTCTGAAAAAACGCGTTTATTTCGGGCTGAAAAACACGTTTTGAAAAGTGTACTGTTACTGCCCCATAACTTACATGGGGTTGACCAAACTTGCAGAAACATGTTTATTTCTGCTGAAAAACATGTTTTGACACTTTCAGCACACTGGGGTTAAGATCTGAGTGTGTGGGCTCTTCTGAGCCTTGCTGCTACATGGGGATTCAGTTGTCTGAAAAAACGCGTTTATTTCGGGCTGAAAAACACGTTTTGCAGAGTGTACTGTTACTGCCCCATAACTTACATGGGGTTGACCAAACTTGCAGAAACATGTTTATTTCTGCTGAAAAACATGTTTTGACACTTTCAGCACACTGGGGTTAAGATCTGAGTGTGTGGGCTCTTATGAGCCTTGTTGCTACATGGGGATTCAGTTGTCTGAAAAAACGCGTTTATTTCGGGCTGAAAAACACGTTTTGAAAAGTGTACTGTTACTGCCCCATAACTTACATGGGGTTGACCAAACTTGCAGAAACATGTTTATTTCTGCTGAAAAACATGTTTTGACACTTTCAGCACACTGGGGTTAAGATCTGAGTGTGTGGGGCTCTTCTGAGCCTTGCTGCTACATGGGTATTCAGTTGTCTGAAAAACGCGTTTATTTCGGGCTGAAAAACACGTTTTGAAAAGTGTACTGTTACTGCCCCATAACTTACATGGGGTTGACCAAACTTGCAGAAACATGTTTATTTCTGCTGAAAAACATGTTTTGACACTTTCAGCACACTGGGGTTAAGATCTGAGTGTGTGGGCTCTTCTGAGCCTTGTTGCTACATGGGGATTCAGTTGTCTGAAAAAACGCGTTTATTTCGGGCTGAAAAACACGTTTTGAAAAGTGTACTGTTACTGCCCCATAACTTACATGGGGTTGACCAAACTTGCAGAAACATGTTTATTTCTGCTGAAAAACACGTTTTTGACACTTTCAGCACACTGGGGTTAAGATCTGAGTGTGTGGGCTCTTCTGAGCCTTGCTGCTACATGGGTATTCAGTTGTCTGAAAAACGCGTTTATTTCGGGCTGAAAAACACGTTTTGAAAAGTGTACTGTTACTGCCCCATAACTTACATGGGGTTGACCAAACTTGCAGAAACATGTTTATTTCTGCTGAAAAACATGTTTTGACACTTTCAGCACACTGGGGTTAAGATCTGAGTGTGTGGGCTCTTCTGAGCCTTGCTGCTACATGGGGATTCAGTTGTCTGAAAAAACGCGTTTATTTCGGGCTGAAAAACACGTTTTGCAGAGTGTACTGTTACTGCCCCATAACTTACATGGGTTTGACCAAACTTGCAGAAACATGTTTATTTCTGCTGAAAAACATGTTTTGACACTTTCAGCACACTGGGGTTAAGATCTGAGTGTGTGGGCACTTCTGAGCCTTGCTGCTACATGGGTATTCAGTTGTCTGAAAAAACGCGTTTATTTCGGGCTGAAAAACACGTTTTGAAAAGTGTACTGTTACTGCCCCATAACTTACATGGGGTTGACCAAACTTGCAGAAACATGTTTATTTCTGCTGAAAAACATGTTTTGACACTTTCAGCACACTGGGGTTAAGATCTGAGTGTGTGGGCTCTTCTGAGCCTTGTTGCTACATGGGGATTCAGTTGTGTGAAAAAACGCGTTTATTTCGGGCTGAAAAACACGTTTTGAAAAGTGTACTGTTACTGCCCCATAACTTACATGGGGTTGACCAAACTTGCAGAAACATGTTTATTTCTGCTGAAAAACATGTTTTGATACTTTCAGCACACTGGGGTTAAGATCTGAGTGTGTGGGCTCTTCTGAGCCTTGCTGCTACATGGGGATTCAGTTGTCTGAAAAAACGCGTTTATTTCGGGCTGAAAAACACGTTTTGCAGAGTGTACTGTTACTGCCCCATAACTTACATGGGGTTGACCAAACTTGCAGAAACATGTTTATTTCTGCTGAAAAACACGTTTTGACCCTTTCAGCACACTGGGGTTAAGATCTGAGTGTGTGGGCTCTTCTGAGCCTTGCTGCTACATGGGGATTCAGTTGTCTGAAAAAACGCGTTTATTTCGGGCTGAAAAACACGTTTTGCAGAGTGTACTGTTACTGCCCCATAACTTACATGGGGTTGACCAAACTTGCAGAAACATGTTTATTTCTGCTGAAAAACACGTTTTGACCCTTTCTGCACACTAGGGTTAAGATCTGAGTGTGTGGGCTCTTCTGAGCCTTGCTGCTACATGGGTATTCAGTTGTCTGAAAAAACGCGTTTATTTCGGGCTGAAAAACACGTTTTGAAAAGTGTACTGTTACTGCCCCATAACTTACATGGGTTTGACCAAACTTGCAGAAACATGTTTATTTCTGCTGAAAAACATGTTTTGATACTTTCAGCACACTGGGGTTAAGATCTGAGTGTGTGGGCTCTTCTGAGCCTTGCTGCTACATGGGGATTCAGTTGTCTGAAAAAACGCGTTTATTTCGGGCTGAAAAACACGTTTTGCAGAGTGTACTGTTACTGCCCCATAACTTACATGGGGTTGACCAAACTTGCAGAAACATGTTTATTTCTGCTGAAAAACACGTTTTGACCCTTTCAGCACACTGGGGTTAAGATCTGAGTGTGTGGGCTCTTCTGAGCCTTGCTGCTACATGGGGATTCAGTTGTCTGAAAAAACGCGTTTATTTCGGGCTGAAAAACACGTTTTGCAGAGTGTACTGTTACTGCCCCATAACTTACATGGGGTTGACCAAACTTGCAGAAACATGTTTATTTCTGCTGAAAAACACGTTTTGACCCTTTCTGCACACTAGGGTTAAGATCTGAGTGTGTTGGCTCTTCTGAGCCTTGCTGCTACATGGGTATTCAGTTGTCTGAAAAAACGCGTTTATTTCGGGCTGAAAACACGTTTGAAAAGTGTACTGTTACTGCCCCATAACTTACATGGGGTTGACCAAACTTGCAGAAACATGTTTATTTCTGCTGAAAAACATGTTTTGACACTTTCAGCACACTGGGGTTAAGATCTGAGTGTGTGGGCTCTTCTGAGCCTTGCTGCTACATGGGGATTCAGTTGTCTGAAAAAACGCGTTTATTTCGGGCTGAAAAACACGTTTTGCAGAGTGTACTGTTACTGCCCCATAACTTACATGGGGTTGACCAAACTTGCAGAAACATGTTTATTTCTGCTGAAAAACATGTTTTGACACTTTCAGCACACTGGGGTTAAGATCTGAGTGTGTGGGCACTTCTGAGCCTTGCTGCTACATGGGTATTCAGTTGTCTGAAGTCTGAAAAAACGCGTTTATTTCGGGCTGAAAAACACGTTTTGAAAAGTGTACTGTTACTGCCCCATAACTTACATGGGTTGACCAAACTTGCAGAAACATGTTTATTTCTGCTGAAAAACATGTTTTGACACTTTCAGCACACTGGGTTAAGATCTGAGTGTGTGGGCTCTTCTGAGCCTTGTTGCTACATGGGTATTCAGTTGTCTGAAAAAACGCGTTTATTTCGGGCTGAAAAACAGTTTTGAAAAGTGTACTGTTACTGCCCCATAACTTACATGGGGTTGACCAAACTTGCAGAAACATGTTTATTTCTGCTGAAAAACACGTTTTGACCCTTTCTGCACACTGGGGTTAAGATCTGAGTGTGTGGGCTCTTCTGAGCCTTGTTGCTACATGGGGATTCAGTTGTCTGAAAAAACGCGTTTATTTCGGGCTGAAAAACACGTTTTGAAAAGTGTACTGTTACTGCCCCATAACTTACATGGGGTTGACCAAACTTGCAGAAACATGTTTATTTCTGCTGAAAAACATGTTTTGACACTTTCAGCACACTGGGGTTAAGATCTGAGTGTGTGGGCTCTTCTGAGCCTTGCTGCTACATGGGGATTCAGTTGTCTGAAAAAACGCGTTTATTTCGGGCTGAAAAACACGTTTTGCAGAGTGTACTGTTACTGCCCCATAACTTACATGGGGTTGACCAAACTTGCAGAAACATGTTTATTTCTGCTGAAAAACATGTTTTGACACTTTCAGCACACTGGGGTTAAGATCTGAGTGTGTGGGCACTTCTGAGCCTTGCTGCTACATGGGTATTCAGTTGTCTGAAAAAACGCGTTTATTTCGGGCTGAAAAACACGTTTTGAAAAGTGTACTGTTACTGCCCCATAACTTACATGGGGTTGACCAAACTTGCAGAAACATGTTTATTTCTGCTGAAAAACATGTTTTGACACTTTCAGCACACTGGGGTTAAGATCTGAGTGTGTGGCTCTTCTGAGCCTTGTTGCTACATGGGGATTCAGTTGTCTGAAAAAACGCGTTTATTTCGGGCTGAAAAACACGTTTTGAAAAGTGTACTGTTACTGCCCCATAACTTACATGGGGTTGACCAAACTTGCAGAAACATGTTTATTCTGCTGAAAAACATGTTTTGACACTTTCAGCACACTGGGGTTAAGATCTGAGTGTGTGGGCTCTTCTGAGCCTTGCTGCTACATGGGTTATTCAGTTGTCTGAAAAAACGCGTTTATTTCGGGCTGAAAACACGTTTTGAAAAGTGTACTGTTACTGCCCCATAACTTACATGGGGTTGACCAAACTTGCAGAAACATGTTTATTTCTGCTGAAAAACATGTTTTGACACTTTCAGCACACTGGGGTTAAGATCTGAGTGTGTGGGCTCTTCTGAGCCTTGTTGCTACATGGGGATTCAGTTGTCTGAAAAAACGCGTTTATTTCGGGCTGAAAAACACGTTTTGAAAAGTGTACTGTTACTGCCCATAACTTACATGGGGTTGACCAAACTTGCAGAACATGTTTATTTCTGCTGAAAAACACGTTTTGACACTTTCAGCACACTGGGGTTAAGATCTGAGTGTGTGGGCTCTTCTGAGCCTTGCTGCTACATGGGTATTCAGTTGTCTGAAAAAACGCGTTTATTTCGGGCTGAAAAACACGTTTTGAAAAGTGTACTGTTACTGCCCCATAACTTACATGGGGTTGACCAAACTTGCAGAAACATGATTTTACCTGCTAAAAACATGTTTTGACACTTTCAGCACACTGGGGTTAAGATCTGAGTGTGTGGGCTCTTCTGAGCCTTGCTGCTACATGGGGATTCAGTTGTCTGAAAAAACGCGTTTATTTCGGGCTGAAAAACACGTTTTGCAGAGTGTACTGTTACTGCCCCATAACTTACATGGGTTTGACCAAACTTGCAGAAACATGTTTATTTCTGCTGAAAAACATGTTTTGATACTTTCAGCACACTGGGGTTAAGATCTGAGTGTGTGGGCTCCTCTGAGCCTTGCTGCTACATGGGGATTCAGTTGTCTGAAAAACGCGTTTATTTCGGGCTGAAAAACACGTTTTGCAGAGTGTACTGTTACTGCCCCATAACTTACATGGGTTGACCAAACTTGCAGAAACATGTTTATTTCTGCTGAAAAACACGTTTTGACCCTTTCAGCACACTGTGGTTAAGATCTGAGTGTGTGGCTCTTCTGAGCCTTGCTGCTACATGGGGATTCAGTTGTCTGAAAAAACGCGTTTATTTCGGGCTGAAAAACACGTTTTGCAGAGTGTACTGTTACTGCCCCATAACTTACATGGGGTTGACCAAACTTGCAGAAACATGTTTATTTCTGCTGAAAAACACGTTTTGACCCTTTCTGCACACTAGGGTTAAGATCTGAGTGTGTGGGCTCTTCTGAGCCTTGCTGCTACATGGGTATTCAGTTGTCTGAAAAAACGCGTTTATTTCGGGCTGAAAAACACGTTTTGAAAAGTGTACTGTTACTGCCCCATAACTTACATGGGGTTGACCAAACTTGCAGAAACATGTTTATTTCTGCTGAAAAACACGTTTTAACCCTTTCTGCACACTGGGGTTAAGATCTGAGTGTGTGGGCTCTTCTGAGCCTTGTTGCTACATGGGGATTCAGTTGTCTGAAAAAACGCGTTTATTTCGGGCTGAAAAACACGTTTTGAAAAGTGTACTGTTACTGCCCCATAACTTACATGGGGTTGACCAAACTTGCAGAAACATGTTTATTTCTGCTGAAAAACATGTTTTGACACTTTCAGCACACTGGGGTTAAGATCTGAGTGTGTGGGCTCTTCTGAGCCTTGCTGCTACATGGGGATTCAGTTGTCTGAAAAAACGCGTTTATTTCGGGCTGAAAAACACGTTTTGCAGAGTGTACTGTTACTGCCCCATAACTTACATGGGGTTGACCAAACTTGCAGAAACATGTTTATTTCTGCTGAAAAACATGTTTTGACACTTTCAGCACACTGGGGTTAAGATCTGAGTGTGTGGGCACTTCTGAGCCTTGCTGCTACATGGGTATTCAGTTGTCTGAAAAAACGCGTTTATTTCGGGCTGAAAAACACGTTTTGAAAAGTGTACTGTTACTGCCCCATAACTTACATGGGGTTGACCAAACTTGCAGAAACATGTTTATTTCTGCTGAAAAACATGTTTTGATACTTTCAGCACACTGGGGTTAAGATCTGAGTGTGTGGGCTCTTCTGAGCCTTGCTGCTACATGGGGATTCAGTTGTCTGAAAAAACGCGTTTATTTCGGGCTGAAAAACACGTTTTGCAGAGTGTACTGTTACTGCCCCATAACTTACATGGGGTTGACCAAACTTGCAGAAACATGTTTATTTCTGCTGAAAAACACGTTTTGACCCTTTCTGCACACTGGGGTTAAGATCTGAGTGTGTGGGCTCTTCTGAGCCTTGTTGCTACATGGGGATTCAGTTGTCTGAAAAAACGCGTTTATTTCGGGCTGAAAAACACGTTTTGAAAAGTGTACTGTTACTGCCCCATAACTTACATGGGGTTGACCAAACTTGCAGAAACATGTTTATTTCTGCTGAAAAACATGTTTTGACACTTTCAGCACACTGGGGTTAAGATCTGAGTGTGTGGGCTCTTCTGAGCCTTGCTGCTACATGGGGATTCAGTTGTCTGAAAAAACGCGTTTATTTCGGGCTGAAAAACACGTTTTGCAGAGTGTACTGTTACTGCCCCATAACTTACATGGGGTTGACCAAACTTGCAGAAACATGTTTATTTCTGCTGAAAAACATGTTTTGACACTTTCAGCACACTGGGGTTAAGATCTGAGTGTGTGGGCTCTTATGAGCCTTGTTGCTACATGGGGATTCAGTTGTCTGAAAAAACGCGTTTATTTCGGGCTGAAAAACACGTTTTGAAAAGTGTACTGTTACTGCCCCATAACTTACATGGGGTTGACCAAACTTGCAGAAACATGTTTATTTCTGCTGAAAAACATGTTTTGACACTTTCAGCACACTGGGGTTAAGATCTGAGTGTGTGGGCTCTTCTGAGCCTTGCTGCTACATGGGTATTCAGTTGTCTGAAAAAACGCGTTTATTTCGGGCTGAAAAACACGTTTTGAAAAGTGTACTGTTACTGCCCCATAACTTACATGGGGTTGACCAAACTTGCAGAAACATGTTTATTTCTGCTGAAAAACATGTTTTGACACTTTCAGCACACTGGGGTTAAGATCTGAGTGTGTGGGCTCTTCTGAGCCTTGTTGCTACATGGGGATTCAGTTGTCTGAAAAAACGCGTTTATTTCGGGCTGAAAAACACGTTTTGAAAAGTGTACTGTTACTGCCCCATAACTTACATGGGGTTGACCAAACTTGCAGAAACATGTTTATTTCTGCTGAAAAACACGTTTTGACACTTTCAGCACACTGGGGTTAAGATCTGAGTGTGTGGGCTCTTCTGAGCCTTGCTGCTACATGGGTATTCAGTTGTCTGAAAAAACGCGTTTATTTCGGGCTGAAAAACACGTTTTGAAAAGTGTACTGTTACTGCCCCATAACTTACATGGGGTTGACCAAACTTGCAGAAACATGTTTATTTCTGCTGAAAAACATGTTTTGACACTTTCAGCACACTGGGGTTAAGATCTGAGTGTGTGGGCTCTTCTGAGCCTTGCTGCTACATGGGGATTCAGTTGTCTGAAAAAACGCGTTTATTTCGGGCTGAAAAACACGTTTTGCAGAGTGTACTGTTACTGCCCCATAACTTACATGGGTTTGACCAAACTTGCAGAAACATGTTTATTTCTGCTGAAAAACATGTTTTGACACTTTCAGCACACTGGGGTTAAGATCTGAGTGTGTGGGCACTTCTGAGCCTTGCTGCTACATGGGTATTCAGTTGTCTGAAAAAACGCGTTTATTTCGGGCTGAAAAACACGTTTTGAAAAGTGTACTGTTACTGCCCCATAACTTACATGGGGTTGACCAAACTTGCAGAAACATGTTTATTTCTGCTGAAAAACATGTTTTGACACTTTCAGCACACTGGGGTTAAGATCTGAGTGTGTGGGCTCTTCTGAGCCTTGTTGCTACATGGGGATTCAGTTGTGTGAAAAAACGCGTTTATTTCGGGCTGAAAAACACGTTTTGAAAAGTGTACTGTTACTGCCCCATAACTTACATGGGGTTGACCAAACTTGCAGAAACATGTTTATTTCTGCTGAAAAACATGTTTTGATACTTTCAGCACACTGGGGTTAAGATCTGAGTGTGTGGGCTCTTCTGAGCCTTGCTGCTACATGGGGATTCAGTTGTCTGAAAAAACGCGTTTATTTCGGGCTGAAAAACACGTTTTGCAGAGTGTACTGTTACTGCCCCATAACTTACATGGGGTTGACCAAACTTGCAGAAACATGTTTATTTCTGCTGAAAAACACGTTTTGACCCTTTCAGCACACTGGGGTTAAGATCTGAGTGTGTGGGCTCTTCTGAGCCTTGCTGCTACATGGGGATTCAGTTGTCTGAAAAAACGCGTTTATTTCGGGCTGAAAAACACGTTTTGCAGAGTGTACTGTTACTGCCCCATAACTTACATGGGGTTGACCAAACTTGCAGAAACATGTTTATTTCTGCTGAAAAACATGTTTTGACACTTTCAGCACACTGGGGTTAAGATCTGAGTGTGTGGGCTCTTCTGAGCCTTGCTGCTACATGGGGATTCAGTTGTCTGAAAAAACGCGTTTATTTCGGGCTGAAAAACACGTTTTGCAGAGTGTACTGTTACTGCCCCATAACTTACATGGGGTTGACCAAACTTGCAGAAACATGTTTATTTCTGCTGAAAAACATGTTTTGACACTTTCAGCACACTGGGGTTAAGATCTGAGTGTGTGGGCACTTCTGAGCCTTGCTGCTACATGGGTATTCAGTTGTCTGAAAAACCGCGTTTATTTCGGGCTGAAAAACACGTTTTGAAAAGTGTACTGTTACTGCCCCATAACTTACATGGGGTTGACCAAACTTGCAGAAACATGTTTATTTCTGCTGAAAAACATGTTTTGATACTTTCAGCACACTGGGGTTAAGATCTGAGTGTGTGGGCTCTTCTGAGCCTTGCTGCTACATGGGGATTCAGTTGTCTGAAAAAACGCGTTTATTTCGGGCTGAAAAACACGTTTTGCAGAGTGTACTGTTACTGCCCCATAACTTACATGGGGTTGACCAAACTTGCAGAAACATGTTTATTTCTGCTGAAAAACACGTTTTGACCCTTTCAGCACACTGGGGTTAAGATCTGAGTGTGTGGGCTCTTCTGAGCCTTGCTGCTACATGGGGATTCAGTTGTCTGAAAAAACGCGTTTATTTCGGGCTGAAAAACACGTTTTGCAGAGTGTACTGTTACTGCCCCATAACTTACATGGGGTTGACCAAACTTGCAGAAACATGTTTATTTCTGCTGAAAAACACGTTTTGACCCTTTCTGCACACTAGGGTTAAGATCTGAGTGTGTGGGCTCTTCTGAGCCTTGCTGCTACATGGGTATTCAGTTGTCTGAAAAAACGCGTTTATTTCGGGCTGAAAAACACGTTTTGAAAAGTGTACTGTTACTGCCCCATAACTTACATGGGGTTGACCAAACTTGCAGAAACATGTTTATTTCTGCTGAAAAACATGTTTTGACACTTTCAGCACACTGGGGTTAAGATCTGAGTGTGTGGGCTCTTCTGAGCCTTGTTGCTACATGGGGATTCAGTTGTGTGAAAAAACGCGTTTATTTCGGGCTGAAAAACACGTTTTGAAAAGTGTACTGTTACTGCCCCATAACTTACATGGGGTTGACCAAACTTGCAGAAACATGTTTATTTCTGCTGAAAAACATGTTTTGATACTTTCAGCACACTGGGGTTAAGATCTGAGTGTGTGGGCTCTTCTGAGCCTTGCTGCTACATGGGGATTCAGTTGTCTGAAAAAACGCGTTTATTTCGGGCTGAAAAACACGTTTTGCAGAGTGTACTGTTACTGCCCCATAACTTACATGGGGTTGACCAAACTTGCAGAAACATGTTTATTTCTGCTGAAAAACACGTTTTGACCCTTTCTGCACACTGGGGTTAAGATCTGAGTGTGTGGGCTCTTCTGAGCCTTGTTGCTACATGGGGATTCAGTTGTCTGAAAAAACGCGTTTATTTCGGGCTGAAAAACACGTTTTGAAAAGTGTACTGTTACTGCCCCATAACTTACATGGGGTTGACCAAACTTGCAGAAACATGTTTATTTCTGCTGAAAAACATGTTTTGACACTTTCAGCACACTGGGGTTAAGATCTGAGTGTGTGGGCTCTTCTGAGCCTTGCTGCTACATGGGGATTCAGTTGTCTGAAAAAACGCGTTTATTTCGGGCTGAAAAACACGTTTTGCAGAGTGTACTGTTACTGCCCCATAACTTACATGGGGTTGACCAAACTTGCAGAAACATGTTTATTTCTGCTGAAAAACATGTTTTGACACTTTCAGCACACTGGGGTTAAGATCTGAGTGTGTGGGCACTTCTGAGCCTTGCTGCTACATGGGTATTCAGTTGTCTGAAAAAACGCGTTTATTTCGGGCTGAAAAACACGTTTTGAAAAGTGTACTGTTACTGCCCCATAACTTACATGGGGTTGACCAAACTTGCAGAAACATGTTTATTTCTGCTGAAAAACATGTTTTGATACTTTCAGCACACTGGGGTTAAGATCTGAGTGTGTGGGCTCTTCTGAGCCTTGCTGCTACATGGGGATTCAGTTGTCTGAAAAAACGCGTTTATTTCGGGCTGAAAAACACGTTTTGCAGAGTGTACTGTTACTGCCCCATAACTTACATGGGGTTGACCAAACTTGCAGAAACATGTTTATTTCTGCTGAAAAACACGTTTTGACCCTTTCTGCACACTGGGGTTAAGATCTGAGTGTGTGGGCTCTTCTGAGCCTTGTTGCTACATGGGGATTCAGTTGTCTGAAAAAACGCGTTTATTTCGGGCTGAAAAACACGTTTTGAAAAGTGTACTGTTACTGCCCCATAACTTACATGGGGTTGACCAAACTTGCAGAAACATGTTTATTTCTGCTGAAAAACATGTTTTGACACTTTCAGCACACTGGGGTTAAGATCTGAGTGTGTGGGCTCTTCTGAGCCTTGCTGCTACATGGGGATTCAGTTGTCTGAAAAAACGCGTTTATTTCGGGCTGAAAAACACGTTTTGAAAAGTGTACTGTTACTGCCCCATAACTTACATGGGGTTGACCAAACTTGCAGAAACATGTTTATTTCTGCTGAAAAACATGTTTTAACACTTTCAGCACACTGGGGTTAAGATCTGAGTGTGTGGGCTCTTCTGAGCCTTGCTGCTACATGGGGATTCAGTTGTCTGAAAAAACGCGTTTATTTCGGGCTGAAAAACACGTTTTGCAGAGTGTACTGTTACTGCCCCATAACTTACATGGGGTTGACCAAACTTGCAGAAACATGTTTATTTCTGCTGAAAAACATGTTTTGACACTTTCAGCACACTGGGGTTAAGATCTGAGTGTGTGGGCACTTCTGAGCCTTGCTGCTACATGGGTATTCAGTTGTCTGAAAAAACGCGTTTATTTCGGGCTGAAAAACACGTTTTGAAAAGTGTACTGTTACTGCCCCATAACTTACATGGGGTTGACCAAACTTGCAGAAACATGTTTATTTCTGCTGAAAAACATGTTTTGATACTTTCAGCACACTGGGGTTAAGATCTGAGTGTGTGGGCTCTTCTGAGCCTTGCTGCTACATGGGGATTCAGTTGTCTGAAAAAACGCGTTTATTTCGGGCTGAAAAACACGTTTTGCAGAGTGTACTGTTACTGCCCCATAACTTACATGGGGTTGACCAAACTTGCAGAAACATGTTTATTTCTGCTGAAAAACACGTTTTGACCCTTTCTGCACACTGGGGTTAAGATCTGAGTGTGTGGGCTCTTCTGAGCCTTGTTGCTACATGGGGATTCAGTTGTCTGAAAAAACGCGTTTATTTCGGGCTGAAAAACACGTTTTGAAAAGTGTACTGTTACTGCCCCATAACTTACATGGGGTTGACCAAACTTGCAGAAACATGTTTATTTCTGCTGAAAAACATGTTTTGACACTTTCAGCACACTGGGGTTAAGATCTGAGTGTGTGGGCTCTTCTGAGCCTTGCTGCTACATGGGGATTCAGTTGTCTGAAAAAACGCGTTTATTTCGGGCTGAAAAACACGTTTTGCAGAGTGTACTGTTACTGCCCCATAACTTACATGGGGTTGACCAAACTTGCAGAAACATGTTTATTTCTGCTGAAAAACATGTTTTGACACTTTCAGCACACTGGGGTTAAGATCTGAGTGTGTGGGCTCTTATGAGCCTTGTTGCTACATGGGGATTCAGTTGTCTGAAAAAACGCGTTTATTTCGGGCTGAAAAACACGTTTTGCAGAGTGTACTGTTACTGCCCCATAACTTACATGGGTTTGACCAAACTTGCAGAAACATGTTTATTTCTGCTGAAAAACATGTTTTGACACTTTCAGCACACTGGGGTTAAGATCTGAGTGTGTGGGCACTTCTGAGCCTTGCTGCTACATGGGTATTCAGTTGTCTGAAAAAACGCGTTTATTTCGGGCTGAAAAACACGTTTTGAAAAGTGTACTGTTACTGCCCCATAACTTACATGGGGTTGACCAAACTTGCAGAAACATGTTTATTTCTGCTGAAAAACATGTTTTGACACTTTCAGCACACTGGGGTTAAGATCTGAGTGTGTGGGCTCTTCTGAGCCTTGTTGCTACATGGGGATTCAGTAGTGTGAAAAAACGCGTTTATTTCGGGCTGAAAAACACGTTTTGAAAAGTGTACTGTTACTGCCCCATAACTTACATGGGGTTGACCAAACTTGCAGAAACATGTTTATTTCTGCTGAAAAACATGTTTTGATACTTTCAGCACACTGGGGTTAAGATCTGAGTGTGTGGGCTCTTCTGAGCCTTGCTGCTACATGGGGATTCAGTTGTCTGAAAAAACGCGTTTATTTCGGGCTGAAAAACACGTTTTGCAGAGTGTACTGTTACTGCCCCATAACTTACATGGGGTTGACCAAACTTGCAGAAACATGTTTATTTCTGCTGAAAAACACGTTTTGACCCTTTCAGCACACTGGGGTTAAGATCTGAGTGTGTGGGCTCTTCTGAGCCTTGCTGCTACATGGGGATTCAGTTGTCTGAAAAAACGCGTTTATTTCGGGCTGAAAAACACGTTTTGCAGAGTGTACTGTTACTGCCCCATAACTTACATGGGGTTGACCAAACTTGCAGAAACATGTTTATTTCTGCTGAAAAACACGTTTTGACCCTTTCTGCACACTAGGGTTAAGATCTGAGTGTGTGGGCTCTTCTGAGCCTTGCTGCTACATGGGTATTCAGTTGTCTGAAAAAACGCGTTTATTTCGGGCTGAAAAACACGTTTTGAAAAGTGTACTGTTACTGCCCCATAACTTACATGGGGTTGACCAAACTTGCAGAAACATGTTTATTTCTGCTGAAAAACATGTTTTGACACTTTCAGCACACTGGGGTTAAGATCTGAGTGTGTGGGCTCTTCTGAGCCTTGTTGCTACATGGGGATTCAGTTGTGTGAAAAAACGCGTTTATTTCGGGCTGAAAAACACGTTTTGAAAAGTGTACTGTTACTGCCCCATAACTTACATGGGGTTGACCAAACTTGCAGAAACATGTTTATTTCTGCTGAAAAACATGTTTTGATACTTTCAGCACACTGGGGTTAAGATCTGAGTGTGTGGGCTCTTCTGAGCCTTGCTGCTACATGGGGATTCAGTTGTCTGAAAAAACGCGTTTATTTCGGGCTGAAAAACACGTTTTGCAGAGTGTACTGTTACTGCCCCATAACTTACATGGGGTTGACCAAACTTGCAGAAACATGTTTATTTCTGCTGAAAAACACGTTTTGACCCTTTCTGCACACTGGGGTTAAGATCTGAGTGTGTGGGCTCTTCTGAGCCTTGTTGCTACATGGGGATTCAGTTGTCTGAAAAAACGCGTTTATTTCGGGCTGAAAAACACGTTTTGAAAAGTGTACTGTTACTGCCCCATAACTTACATGGGGTTGACCAAACTTGCAGAAACATGTTTATTTCTGCTGAAAAACATGTTTTGACACTTTCAGCACACTGGGGTTAAGATCTGAGTGTGTGGGCTCTTCTGAGCCTTGCTGCTACATGGGGATTCAGTTGTCTGAAAAAACGCGTTTATTTCGGGCTGAAAAACACGTTTTGCAGAGTGTACTGTTACTGCCCCATAACTTACATGGGGTTGACCAAACTTGCAGAAACATGTTTATTTCTGCTGAAAAACATGTTTTGACACTTTCAGCACACTGGGGTTAAGATCTGAGTGTGTGGGCACTTCTGAGCCTTGCTGCTACATGGGTATTCAGTTGTCTGAAAAAACGCGTTTATTTCGGGCTGAAAAACACGTTTTGAAAAGTGTACTGTTACTGCCCCATAACTTACATGGGGTTGACCAAACTTGCAGAAACATGTTTATTTCTGCTGAAAAACATGTTTTGATACTTTCAGCACACTGGGGTTAAGATCTGAGTGTGTGGGCTCTTCTGAGCCTTGCTGCTACATGGGGATTCAGTTGTCTGAAAAAACGCGTTTATTTCGGGCTGAAAAACACGTTTTGCAGAGTGTACTGTTACTGCCCCATAACTTACATGGGGTTGACCAAACTTGCAGAAACATGTTTATTTCTGCTGAAAAACACGTTTTGACCCTTTCTGCACACTGGGGTTAAGATCTGAGTGTGTGGGCTCTTCTGAGCCTTGTTGCTACATGGGGATTCAGTTGTCTGAAAAAACGCGTTTATTTCGGGCTGAAAAACACGTTTTGAAAAGTGTACTGTTACTGCCCCATAACTTACATGGGGTTGACCAAACTTGCAGAAACATGTTTATTTCTGCTGAAAAACATGTTTTGACACTTTCAGCACACTGGGGTTAAGATCTGAGTGTGTGGGCACTTCTGAGCCTTGCTGCTACATGGGTATTCAGTTGTCTGAAAAAACGCGTTTATTTCGGGCTGAAAAACACGTTTTGCAGAGTGTACTGTTACTGCCCCATAACTTACATGGGTTTGACCAAACTTGCAGAAACATGTTTATTTCTGCTGAAAAACATGTTTTGACACTTTCAGCACACTGGGGTTAAGATCTGAGTGTGTGGGCACTTCTGAGCCTTGCTGCTACATGGGTATTCAGTTGTCTGAAAAAACGCGTTTATTTCGGGCTGAAAAACACGTTTTGAAAAGTGTACTGTTACTGCCCCATAACTTACATGGGGTTGACCAAACTTGCAGAAACATGTTTATTTCTGCTGAAAAACATGTTTTGACACTTTCAGCACACTGGGGTTAAGATCTGAGTGTGTGGGCTCTTCTGAGCCTTGTTGCTACATGGGGATTCAGTAGTGTGAAAAAACGCGTTTATTTCGGGCTGAAAAACACGTTTTGAAAAGTGTACTGTTACTGCCCCATAACTTACATGGGGTTGACCAAACTTGCAGAAACATGTTTATTTCTGCTGAAAAACATGTTTTGATACTTTCAGCACACTGGGGTTAAGATCTGAGTGTGTGGGCTCTTCTGAGCCTTGCTGCTACATGGGGATTCAGTTGTCTGAAAAAACGCGTTTATTTCGGGCTGAAAAACACGTTTTGCAGAGTGTACTGTTACTGCCCCATAACTTACATGGGGTTGACCAAACTTGCAGAAACATGTTTATTTCTGCTGAAAAACACGTTTTGACCCTTTCAGCACACTGGGGTTAAGATCTGAGTGTGTGGGCTCTTCTGAGCCTTGCTGCTACATGGGGATTCAGTTGTCTGAAAAAACGCGTTTATTTCGGGCTGAAAAACACGTTTTGCAGAGTGTACTGTTACTGCCCCATAACTTACATGGGGTTGACCAAACTTGCAGAAACATGTTTATTTCTGCTGAAAAACATGTTTTGACACTTTCAGCACACTGGGGTTAAGATCTGAGTGTGTGGGCTCTTCTGAGCCTTGTTGCTACATGGGGATTCAGTTGTGTGAAAAAACGCGTTTATTTCGGGCTGAAAAACACGTTTTGAAAAGTGTACTGTTACTGCCCCATAACTTACATGGGGTTGACCAAACTTGCAGAAACATGTTTATTTCTGCTGAAAAACATGTTTTGATACTTTCAGCACACTGGGGTTAAGATCTGAGTGTGTGGGCTCTTCTGAGCCTTGCTGCTACATGGGGATTCAGTTGTCTGAAAAAACGCGTTTATTTCGGGCTGAAAAACACGTTTTGCAGAGTGTACTGTTACTGCCCCATAACTTACATGGGGTTGACCAAACTTGCAGAAACATGTTTATTTCTGCTGAAAAACACGTTTTGACCCTTTCTGCACACTGGGGTTAAGATCTGAGTGTGTGGGCTCTTCTGAGCCTTGTTGCTACATGGGGATTCAGTTGTCTGAAAAAACGCGTTTATTTCGGGCTGAAAAACACGTTTTGAAAAGTGTACTGTTACTGCCCCATAACTTACATGGGGTTGACCAAACTTGCAGAAACATGTTTATTTCTGCTGAAAAACACGTTTTGACCCTTTCTGCACACTGGGGTTAAGATCTGAGTGTGTGGGCTCTTCTGAGCCTTGTTGCTACATGGGGATTCAGTTGTCTGAAAAAACGCGTTTATTTCGGGCTGAAAAACACGTTTTGAAAAGTGTACTGTTACTGCCCCATAACTTACATGGGGTTGACCAAACTTGCAGAAACATGTTTATTTCTGCTGAAAAACATGTTTTGACACTTTCAGCACACTGGGGTTAAGATCTGAGTGTGTGGGCACTTCTGAGCCTTGCTGCTACATGGGTATTCAGTTGTCTGAAAAAACGCGTTTATTTCGGGCTGAAAAACACGTTTTGCAGAGTGTACTGTTACTGCCCCATAACTTACATGGGTTTGACCAAACTTGCAGAAACATGTTTATTTCTGCTGAAAAACATGTTTTGACACTTTCAGCACACTGGGGTTAAGATCTGAGTGTGTGGGCACTTCTGAGCCTTGCTGCTACATGGGTATTCAGTTGTCTGAAAAAACGCGTTTATTTCGGGCTGAAAAACACGTTTTGAAAAGTGTACTGTTACTGCCCCATAACTTACATGGGGTTGACCAAACTTGCAGAAACATGTTTATTTCTGCTGAAAAACATGTTTTGACACTTTCAGCACACTGGGGTTAAGATCTGAGTGTGTGGGCTCTTCTGAGCCTTGTTGCTACATGGGGATTCAGTAGTGTGAAAAAACGCGTTTATTTCGGGCTGAAAAACACGTTTTGAAAAGTGTACTGTTACTGCCCCATAACTTACATGGGGTTGACCAAACTTGCAGAAACATGTTTATTTCTGCTGAAAAACATGTTTTGATACTTTCAGCACACTGGGGTTAAGATCTGAGTGTGTGGGCTCTTCTGAGCCTTGCTGCTACATGGGGATTCAGTTGTCTGAAAAAACGCGTTTATTTCGGGCTGAAAAACACGTTTTGCAGAGTGTACTGTTACTGCCCCATAACTTACATGGGGTTGACCAAACTTGCAGAAACATGTTTATTTCTGCTGAAAAACACGTTTTGACCCTTTCAGCACACTGGGGTTAAGATCTGAGTGTGTGGGCTCTTCTGAGCCTTGCTGCTACATGGGGATTCAGTTGTCTGAAAAAACGCGTTTATTTCGGGCTGAAAAACACGTTTTGCAGAGTGTACTGTTACTGCCCCATAACTTACATGGGGTTGACCAAACTTGCAGAAACATGTTTATTTCTGCTGAAAAACATGTTTTGACACTTTCAGCACACTGGGGTTAAGATCTGAGTGTGTGGGCTCTTCTGAGCCTTGTTGCTACATGGGGATTCAGTTGTGTGAAAAAACGCGTTTATTTCGGGCTGAAAAACACGTTTTGAAAAGTGTACTGTTACTGCCCCATAACTTACATGGGGTTGACCAAACTTGCAGAAACATGTTTATTTCTGCTGAAAAACATGTTTTGATACTTTCAGCACACTGGGGTTAAGATCTGAGTGTGTGGGCTCTTCTGAGCCTTGCTGCTACATGGGGATTCAGTTGTCTGAAAAAACGCGTTTATTTCGGGCTGAAAAACACGTTTTGCAGAGTGTACTGTTACTGCCCCATAACTTACATGGGGTTGACCAAACTTGCAGAAACATGTTTATTTCTGCTGAAAAACACGTTTTGACCCTTTCTGCACACTGGGGTTAAGATCTGAGTGTGTGGGCTCTTCTGAGCCTTGTTGCTACATGGGGATTCAGTTGTCTGAAAAAACGCGTTTATTTCGGGCTGAAAAACACGTTTTGAAAAGTGTACTGTTACTGCCCCATAACTTACATGGGGTTGACCAAACTTGCAGAAACATGTTTATTTCTGCTGAAAAACATGTTTTGACACTTTCAGCACACTGGGGTTAAGATCTGAGTGTGTGGGCTCTTCTGAGCCTTGCTGCTACATGGGGATTCAGTTGTCTGAAAAAACGCGTTTATTTCGGGCTGAAAAACACGTTTTGCAGAGTGTACTGTTACTGCCCCATAACTTACATGGGGTTGACCAAACTTGCAGAAACATGTTTATTTCTGCTGAAAAACATGTTTTGACACTTTCAGCACACTGGGGTTAAGATCTGAGTGTGTGGGCACTTCTGAGCCTTGCTGCTACATGGGTATTCAGTTGTCTGAAAAAACGCGTTTATTTCGGGCTGAAAAACACGTTTTGAAAAGTGTACTGTTACTGCCCCATAACTTACATGGGGTTGACCAAACTTGCAGAAACATGTTTATTTCTGCTGAAAAACATGTTTTGATACTTTCAGCACACTGGGGTTAAGATCTGAGTGTGTGGGCTCTTCTGAGCCTTGCTGCTACATGGGGATTCAGTTGTCTGAAAAAACGCGTTTATTTCGGGCTGAAAAACACGTTTTGCAGAGTGTACTGTTACTGCCCCATAACTTACATGGGGTTGACCAAACTTGCAGAAACATGTTTATTTCTGCTGAAAAACACGTTTTGACCCTTTCTGCACACTGGGGTTAAGATCTGAGTGTGTGGGCTCTTCTGAGCCTTGTTGCTACATGGGGATTCAGTTGTCTGAAAAAACGCGTTTATTTCGGGCTGAAAAACACGTTTTGAAAAGTGTACTGTTACTGCCCCATAACTTACATGGGGTTGACCAAACTTGCAGAAACATGTTTATTTCTGCTGAAAAACATGTTTTGACACTTTCAGCACACTGGGGTTAAGATCTGAGTGTGTGGGCTCTTCTGAGCCTTGCTGCTACATGGGGATTCAGTTGTCTGAAAAAACGCGTTTATTTCGGGCTGAAAAACACGTTTTGCAGAGTGTACTGTTACTGCCCCATAACTTACATGGGGTTGACCAAACTTACAGAAACATGTTTATTTCTGCTGAAAAACATGTTTTGACACTTTCAGCACACTGGGGTTAAGATCTGAGTGTGTGGGCTCTTCTGAGCCTTGTTGCTACATGGGGATTCAGTTGTGTGAAAAAACGCGTTTATTTCGGGCTGAAAAACACGTTTTGAAAAGTGTACTGTTACTGCCCCATAACTTACATGGGGTTGACCAAACTTGCAGAAACATGTTTATTTCTGCTGAAAAACATGTTTTGATACTTTCAGCACACTGGGGTTAAGATCTGAGTGTGTGGGCTCTTCTGAGCCTTGCTGCTACATGGGGATTCAGTTGTCTGAAAAAACGCGTTTATTTCGGGCTGAAAAACACGTTTTGAAAAGTGTACTGTTACTGCCCCATAACTTACATGGGGTTGACCAAACTTGCAGAAACATGTTTATTTCTGCTGAAAAACATGTTTTGACACTTTCAGCACACTGGGGTTAAGATCTGAGTGTGTGGGCTCTTCTGAGCCTTGCTGCTACATGGGGATTCAGTTGTCTGAAAAAACGCGTTTATTTCGGGCTGAAAAACACGTTTTGCAGAGTGTACTGTTACTGCCCCATAACTTACATGGGGTTGACCAAACTTGCAGAAACATGTTTATTTCTGCTGAAAAACACGTTTTGACCCTTTCTGCACACTGGGGTTAAGATCTGAGTGTGTGGGCTCTTCTGAGCCTTGTTGCTACATGGGGATTCAGTTGTCTGAAAAAACGCGTTTATTTCGGGCTGAAAAACACGTTTTGAAAAGTGTACTGTTACTGCCCCATAACTTACATGGGGTTGACCAAACTTGCAGAAACATGTTTATTTCTGCTGAAAAACATGTTTTGACACTTTCAGCACACTGGGGTTAAGATCTGAGTGTGTGGGCACTTCTGAGCCTTGCTGCTACATGGGTATTCAGTTGTCTGAAAAAACGCGTTTATTTCGGGCTGAAAAACACGTTTTGAAAAGTGTACTGTTACTGCCCCATAACTTACATGGGGTTGACCAAACTTGCAGAAACATGTTTATTTCTGCTGAAAAACATGTTTTGATACTTTCAGCACACTGGGGTTAAGATCTGAGTGTGTGGGCTCTTCTGAGCCTTGCTGCTACATGGGGATTCAGTTGTCTGAAAAAACGCGTTTATTTCGGGCTGAAAAACACGTTTTGCAGAGTGTACTGTTACTGCCCCATAACTTACATGGGGTTGACCAAACTTGCAGAAACATGTTTATTTCTGCTGAAAAACATGTTTTGACACTTTCAGCACACTGGGGTTAAGATCTGAGTGTGTGGGCTCTTATGAGCCTTGCTGCTACATGGGGATTCAGTTGTCTGAAAAAACGCGTTTATTTCGGGCTGAAAAACACGTTTTGCAGAGTGTACTGTTACTGCCCCATAACTTACATGGGTTTGACCAAACTTGCAGAAACATGTTTATTTCTGCTGAAAAACATGTTTTGACACTTTCAGCACACTGGGGTTAAGATCTGAGTGTGTGGGCACTTCTGAGCCTTGCTGCTACATGGGTATTCAGTTGTCTGAAAAAACGCGTTTATTTCGGGCTGAAAAACACGTTTTGAAAAGTGTACTGTTACTGCCCCATAACTTACATGGGGTTGACCAAACTTGCAGAAACATGTTTATTTCTGCTGAAAAACACGTTTTGACCCTTTCAGCACACTGGGGTTAAGATCTGAGTGTGTGGGCTCTTCTGAGCCTTGCTGCTACATGGGGATTCAGTTGTCTGAAAAAACGCGTTTATTTCGGGCTGAAAAACACTTTTTGCAGAGTGTACTGTTACTGCCCCATAACTTACATGGGGTTGACCAAACTTGCAGAAACATGTTTATTTCTGCTGAAAAACACGTTTTGACCCTTTCTGCACACTAGGGTTAAGATCTGAGTGTGTGGGCTCTTCTGAGCCTTGCTGCTACATGGGGATTCAGTTGTCTGAAAAAACGCGTTTATTTCGGGCTGAAAAACACGTTTTGAAAAGTGTACTGTTACTGCCCCATAACTTACATGGGGTTGACCAAACTTGCAGAAACATGTTTATTTCTGCTGAAAAACACGTTTTGACCCTTTCAGCACACTGGGGTTAAGATCTGAGTGTGTGGGCTCTTCTGAGCCTTGCTGCTACATGGGGATTCAGTTGTCTGAAAAAACGCGTTTATTTCGGGCTGAAAAACACGTTTTGCAGAGTGTACTGTTACTGCCCCATAACTTACATGGGGTTGACCAAACTTGCAGAAACATGTTTATTTCTGCTGAAAAACATGTTTTGATACTTTCAGCACACCGGGGTTAAGATCTGAGTGTGTGGGCTCTTCTGAGCCTTGCTGCTACATGGGGATTCAGTTGTCTGAAAAAACGCGTTTATTTCGGGCTGAAAAACACGTTTTGCAGAGTGTACTGTTACTGCCCCATAACTTACATGGGGTTGACCAAACTTGCAGAAACATGTTTATTTCTGCTGAAAAACACGTTTTGACCCTTTCTGCACACTGGGGTTAAGATCTGAGTGTGTGGGCTCTTCTGAGCCTTGTTGCTACATGGGGATTCAGTTGTCTGAAAAAACGCGTTTATTTCGGGCTGAAAAACACGTTTTGAAAAGTGTACTGTTACTGCCCCATAACTTACATGGGGTTGACCAAACTTGCAGAAACATGTTTATTTCTGCTGAAAAACATGTTTTGACACTTTCAGCACACTGGGGTTAAGATCTGAGTGTGTGGGCTCTTCTGAGCCTTGCTGCTATATGGGGATTCAGTTGTCTGAAAAAACGCGTTTATTTCGGGCTGAAAAACACGTTTTGCAGAGTGTACTGTTACTGCCCCATAACTTACATGGGGTTGACCAAACTTGCAGAAACATGTTTATTTCTGCTGAAAAACATGTTTTGACACTTTCAGCACACTGGGGTTAAGATCTGAGTGTGTGGGCACTTCTGAGCCTTGCTGCTACATGGGTATTCAGTTGTCTGAAAAAACGCGTTTATTTCGGGCTGAAAAACACGTTTTGAAAAGTGTACTGTTACTGCCCCATAACTTACATGGGGTTGACCAAACTTGCAGAAACATGTTTATTTCTGCTGAAAAACATGTTTTGATACTTTCAGCACACTGGGGTTAAGATCTGAGTGTGTGGGCTCTTCTGAGCCTTGCTGCTACATGGGGATTCAGTTGTCTGAAAAAACGCGTTTATTTCGGGCTGAAAAACACGTTTTGCAGAGTGTACTGTTACTGCCCCATAACTTACATGGGGTTGACCAAACTTGCAGAAACATGTTTATTTCTGCTGAAAAACACGTTTTGACCCTTTCTGCACACTGGGGTTAAGATCTGAGTGTGTGGGCTCTTCTGAGCCTTGTTGCTACATGGGGATTCAGTTGTCTGAAAAAACGCGTTTATTTCGGGCTGAAAAACACGTTTTGAAAAGTGTACTGTTACTGCCCCATAACTTACATGGGGTTGACCAAACTTGCAGAAACATGTTTATTTCTGCTGAAAAACATGTTTTGACACTTTCAGCACACTGGGGTTAAGATCTGAGTGTGTGGGCTCTTCTGAGCCTTGCTGCTACATGGGGATTCAGTTGTCTGAAAAAACGCGTTTATTTCGGGCTGAAAAACACGTTTTGAAAAGTGTACTGTTACTGCCCCATAACTTACATGGGGTTGACCAAACTTGCAGAAACATGTTTATTTCTGCTGAAAAACATGTTTTGACACTTTCAGCACACTGGGGTTAAGATCTGAGTGTGTGGGCTCTTCTGAGCCTTGCTGCTACATGGGGATTCAGTTGTCTGAAAAAACGCGTTTATTTCGGGCTGAAAAACACGTTTTGCAGAGTGTACTGTTACTGCCCCATAACTTACATGGGGTTGACCAAACTTGCAGAAACATGTTTATTTCTGCTGAAAAACATGTTTTGACACTTTCAGCACACTGGGGTTAAGATCTGAGTGTGTGGGCACTTCTGAGCCTTGCTGCTACATGGGTATTCAGTTGTCTGAAAAAACGCGTTTATTTCGGGCTGAAAAACACGTTTTGAAAAGTGTACTGTTACTGCCCCATAACTTACATGGGGTTGACCAAACTTGCAGAAACATGTTTATTTCTGCTGAAAAACATGTTTTGATACTTTCAGCACACTGGGGTTAAGATCTGAGTGTGTGGGCTCTTCTGAGCCTTGCTGCTACATGGGGATTCAGTTGTCTGAAAAAACGCGTTTATTTCGGGCTGAAAAACACGTTTTGCAGAGTGTACTGTTACTGCCCCATAACTTACATGGGGTTGACCAAACTTGCAGAAACATGTTTATTTCTGCTGAAAAACACGTTTTGACCCTTTCTGCACACTGGGGTTAAGATCTGAGTGTGTGGGCTCTTCTGAGCCTTGTTGCTACATGGGGATTCAGTTGTCTGAAAAAACGCGTTTATTTCGGGCTGAAAAACACGTTTTGAAAAGTGTACTGTTACTGCCCCATAACTTACATGGGGTTGACCAAACTTGCAGAAACATGTTTATTTCTGCTGAAAAAAACGTTTTGACACTTTCAGCACACTGGGGTTAAGATCTGAGTGTGTGGGCTCTTCTGAGCCTTGCTGCTACATGGGTATTCAGTTGTCTGAAAAAACGCGTTTATTTCGGGCTGAAAAACACGTTTTGAAAAGTGTACTGTTACTGCCCCATAACTTACATGGGGTTGACCAAACTTGCAGAAACATGTTTATTTCTGCTGAAAAACATGTTTTGACACTTTCAGCACACTGGGGTTAAGATCTGAGTGTGTGGGCTCTTCTGAGCCTTGCTGCTACATGGGGATTCAGTTGTCTGAAAAAACGCGTTTATTTCGGGCTGAAAAACACGTTTTGCAGAGTGTACTGTTACTGCCCCATAACTTACATGGGTTTGACCAAACTTGCAGAAACATGTTTATTTCTGCTGAAAAACATGTTTTGACACTTTCAGCACACTGGGGTTAAGATCTGAGTGTGTGGGCACTTCTGAGCCTTGCTGCTACATGGGTATTCAGTTGTCTGAAAAAACGCGTTTATTTCGGGCTGAAAAACACGTTTTGAAAAGTGTACTGTTACTGCCCCATAACTTACATGGGGTTGACCAAACTTGCAGAAACATGTTTATTTCTGCTGAAAAACATGTTTTGACACTTTCAGCACACTGGGGTTAAGATCTGAGTGTGTGGGCTCTTCTGAGCCTTGTTGCTACATGGGGATTCAGTTGTGTGAAAAAACGCGTTTATTTCGGGCTGAAAAACACGTTTTGAAAAGTGTACTGTTACTGCCCCATAACTTACATGGGGTTGACCAAACTTGCAGAAACATGTTTATTTCTGCTGAAAAACATGTTTTGATACTTTCAGCACACTGGGGTTAAGATCTGAGTGTGTGGGCTCTTCTGAGCATTGCTGCTACATGGGGATTCAGTTGTCTGAAAAAACGCGTTTATTTCGGGCTGAAAAACACGTTTTGCAGAGTGTACTGTTACTGCCCCATAACTTACATGGGGTTGACCAAACTTGCAGAAACATGTTTATTTCTGCTGAAAAACACGTTTTGACCCTTTCAGCACACTGGGGTTAAGATCTGAGTGTGTGGGCTCTTCTGAGCCTTGCTGCTACATGGGGATTCAGTTGTCAGAAAAAACGCGTTTATTTCGGGCTGAAAAACACGTTTTGCAGAGTGTACTGTTACTGCCCCATAACTTACATGGGGTTGACCAAACTTGCAGAAACATGTTTATTTCTGCTGAAAAACACGTTTTGACCCTTTCTGCACACTAGGGTTAAGATCTGAGTGTGTGGGCTCTTCTGAGCCTTGCTGCTACATGGGTATTCAGTTGTCTGAAAAAACGCGTTTATTTCGGGCTGAAAAACACGTTTTGAAAAGTGTACTGTTACTGCCCCATAACTTACATGGGGTTGACCAAACTTGCAGAAACATGTTTATTTCTGCTGAAAAACATGTTTTGACACTTTCAGCACACTGGGGTTAAGATCTGAGTGTGTGGGCTCTTCTGAGCCTTGTTGCTACATGGGGATTCAGTTGTGTGAAAAAACGCGTTTATTTCGGGCTGAAAAACACGTTTTGAAAAGTGTACTGTTACTGCCCCATAACTTACATGGGGTTGACCAAACTTGCAGAAACATGTTTATTTCTGCTGAAAAACATGTTTTGATACTTTCAGCACACTGGGGTTAAGATCTGAGTGTGTGGGCTCTTCTGAGCCTTGCTGCTACATGGGGATTCAGTTGTCTGAAAAAACGCGTTTATTTCGGGCTGAAAAACACGTTTTGCAGAGTGTACTGTTACTGCCCCATAACTTACATGGGGTTGACCAAACTTGCAGAAACATGTTTATTTCTGCTGAAAAACACGTTTTGACCCTTTCAGCACACTGGGGTTAAGATCTGAGTGTGTGGGCTCTTCTGAGCCTTGCTGCTACATGGGGATTCAGTTGTCTGAAAAAACGCGTTTATTTCGGGCTGAAAAACACGTTTTGCAGAGTGTACTGTTACTGCCCCATAACTTACATGGGGTTGACCAAACTTGCAGAAACATGTTTATTTCTGCTGAAAAACACGTTTTGACCCTTTCTGCACACTAGGGTTAAGATCTGAGTGTGTGGGCTCTTCTGAGCCTTGCTGCTACATGGGTATTCAGTTGTCTGAAAAAACGCGTTTATTTCGGGCTGAAAAACACGTTTTGAAAAGTGTACTGTTACTGCCCCATAACTTACATGGGGTTGACCAAACTTGCAGAAACATGTTTATTTCTGCTGAAAAACATGTTTTGACACTTTCAGCACACTGGGGTTAAGATCTGAGTGTGTGGGCTCTTCTGAGCCTTGTTGCTACATGGGGATTCAGTTGTGTGAAAAAACGCGTTTATTTCGGGCTGAAAAACACGTTTTGAAAAGTGTACTGTTACTGCCCCATAACTTACATGGGGTTGACCAAACTTGCAGAAACATGTTTATTTCTGCTGAAAAACATGTTTTGATACTTTCAGCACACTGGGGTTAAGATCTGAGTGTGTGGGCTCTTCTGAGCCTTGCTGCTACATGGGGATTCAGTTGTCTGAAAAAACGCGTTTATTTCGGGCTGAAAAACACGTTTTGCAGAGTGTACTGTTACTGCCCCATAACTTACATGGGGTTGACCAAACTTGCAGAAACATGTTTATTTCTGCTGAAAAACACGTTTTGACCCTTTCTGCACACTGGGGTTAAGATCTGAGTGTGTGGGCTCTTCTGAGCCTTGTTGCTACATGGGGATTCAGTTGTCTGAAAAAACGCGTTTATTTCGGGCTGAAAAACACGTTTTGAAAAGTGTACTGTTACTGCCCCATAACTTACATGGGGTTGACCAAACTTGCAGAAACATGTTTATTTCTGCTGAAAAACATGTTTTGACACTTTCAGCACACTGGGGTTAAGATCTGAGTGTGTGGGCTCTTCTGAGCCTTGCTGCTACATGGGGATTCAGTTGTCTGAAAAAACGCGTTTATTTCGGGCTGAAAAACACGTTTTGCAGAGTGTAATGTTACTGCCCCATAACTTACATGGGGTTGACCAAACTTGCAGAAACATGTTTATTTCTGCTGAAAAACATGTTTTGACACTTTCAGCACACTGGGGTTAAGATCTGAGTGTGTGGGCACTTCTGAGCCTTGCTGCTACATGGGTATTCAGTTGTCTGAAAAAACGCGTTTATTTCGGGCTGAAAAACACGTTTTGAAAAGTGTACTGTTACTGCCCCATAACTTACATGGGGTTGACCAAACTTGCAGAAACATGTTTATTTCTGCTGAAAAACATGTTTTGATACTTTCAGCACACTGGGGTTAAGATCTGAGTGTGTGGGCTCTTCTGAGCCTTGCTGCTACATGGGGATTCAGTTGTCTGAAAAAACGCGTTTATTTCGGGCTGAAAAACACGTTTTGCAGAGTGTACTGTTACTGCCCCATAACTTACATGGGGTTGACCAAACTTGCAGAAACATGTTTATTTCTGCTGAAAAACACGTTTTGACCCTTTCTGCACACTGGGGTTAAGATCTGAGTGTGTGGGCTCTTCTGAGCCTTGTTGCTACATGGGGATTCAGTTGTCTGAAAAAACGCGTTTATTTCGGGCTGAAAAACACGTTTTGAAAAGTGTACTGTTACTGCCCCATAACTTACATGGGGTTGACCAAACTTGCAGAAACATGTTTATTTCTGCTGAAAAACATGTTTTGACACTTTCAGCACACTGGGGTTAAGATCTGAGTGTGTGGGCTCTTCTGAGCCTTGCTGCTACATGGGGATTCAGTTGTCTGAAAAAACGCGTTTATTTCGGGCTGAAAAACACGTTTTGCAGAGTGTACTGTTACTGCCCCATAACTTACATGGGGTTGACCAAACTTGCAGAAACATGTTTATTTCTGCTGAAAAACACGTTTTGACCCTTTCTGCACACTAGGGTTAAGATCTGAGTGTGTGGGCTCTTCTGAGCCTTGCTGCTACATGGGTATTCAGTTGTCTGAAAAAACGCGTTTATTTCGGGCTGAAAAACACGTTTTGAAAAGTGTACTGTTACTGCCCCATAACTTACATGGGGTTGACCAAACTTGCAGAAACATGTTTATTTCTGCTGAAAAACATGTTTTGACACTTTCAGCACACTGGGGTTAAGATCTGAGTGTGTGGGCTCTTCTGAGCCTTGTTGCTACATGGGGATTCAGTTGTGTGAAAAAACGCGTTTATTTCGGGCTGAAAAACACGTTTTGAAAAGTGTACTGTTACTGCCCCATAACTTACATGGGGTTGACCAAACTTGCAGAAACATGTTTATTTCTGCTGAAAAACATGTTTTGATACTTTCAGCACACTGGGGTTAAGATCTGAGTGTGTGGGCTCTTCTGAGCCTTGCTGCTACATGGGGATTCAGTTGTCTGAAAAAACGCGTTTATTTCGGGCTGAAAAACACGTTTTGAAAAGTGTACTGTTACTGCCCCATAACTTACATGGGGTTGACCAAACTTGCAGAAACATGTTTATTTCTGCTGAAAAACATGTTTTGACACTTTCAGCACACTGGGGTTAAGATCTGAGTGTGTGGGCTCTTCTGAGCCTTGCTGCTACATGGGGATTCAGTTGTCTGAAAAAACGCGTTTATTTCGGGCTGAAAAACACGTTTTGCAGAGTGTACTGTTACTGCCCCATAACTTACATGGGGTTGACCAAACTTGCAGAAACATGTTTATTTCTGCTGAAAAACACGTTTTGACCCTTTCTGCACACTGGGGTTAAGATCTGAGTGTGTGGGCTCTTCTGAGCCTTGTTGCTACATGGGGATTCAGTTGTCTGAAAAAACGCGTTTATTTCGGGCTGAAAAACACGTTTTGAAAAGTGTACTGTTACTGCCCCATAACTTACATGGGGTTGACCAAACTTGCAGAAACATGTTTATTTCTGCTGAAAAACATGTTTTGACACTTTCAGCACACTGGGGTTAAGATCTGAGTGTGTGGGCTCTTCTGAGCCTTGCTGCTACATGGGGATTCAGTTGTCTGAAAAAACGCGTTTATTTCGGGCTGAAAAACACGTTTTGCAGAGTGTACTGTTACTGCCCCATAACTTACATGGGGTTGACCAAACTTGCAGAAACATGTTTATTTCTGCTGAAAAACATGTTTTGACACTTTCAGCACACTGGGGTTAAGATCTGAGTGTGTGGGCACTTCTGAGCCTTGCTGCTACATGGGTATTCAGTTGTCTGAAAAAACGCGTTTATTTCGGGCTGAAAAACACGTTTTGACAAGTGTACTGTTACTGCCCCATAACTTACATGGGGTTGACCAAACTTGCAGAAACATGTTTATTTCTGCTGAAAAACATGTTTTGATACTTTCAGCACACTGGGGTTAAGATCTGAGTGTGTGGGCTCTTCTGAGCCTTGCTGCTACATGGGGATTCAGTTGTCTGAAAAAACGCGTTTATTTCGGGCTGAAAAACACGTTTTGCAGAGTGTACTGTTACTGCCCCATAACTTACATGGGGTTGACCAAACTTGCAGAAACATGTTTATTTCTGCTGAAAAACATGTTTTGACACTTTCAGCACACTGGGGTTAAGATCTGAGTGTGTGGGCACTTCTGAGCCTTGCTGCTACATGGGTATTCAGTTGTCTGAAAAAACGCGTTTATTTCGGGCTGAAAAACACGTTTTGAAAAGTGTACTGTTACTGCCCCATAACTTACATGGGGTTGACCAAACTTGCAGAAACATGTTTATTTCTGCTGAAAAACATGTTTTGATACTTTCAGCACACTGGGGTTAAGATCTGAGTGTGTGGGCTCTTATGAGCCTTGTTGCTACATGGGGATTCAGTTGTCTGAAAAAACGCGTTTATTTCGGGCTGAAAAACACGTTTTGCAGAGTGTACTGTTACTGCCCCATAACTTACATGGGTTTGACCAAACTTGCAGAAACATGTTTATTTCTGCTGAAAAACATGTTTTGACACTTTCAGCACACTGGGGTTAAGATCTGAGTGTGTGGGCACTTCTGAGCCTTGCTGCTACATGGGTATTCAGTTGTCTGAAAAAACGCGTTTATTTCGGGCTGAAAAACACGTTTTGAAAAGTGTACTGTTACTGCCCCATAACTTACATGGGGTTGACCAAACTTGCAGAAACATGTTTATTTCTGCTGAAAAACATGTTTTGACACTTTCAGCACACTGGGGTTAAGATCTGAGTGTGTGGGCTCTTCTGAGCCTTGTTGCTACATGGGGATTCAGTAGTGTGAAAAAACGCGTTTATTTCGGGCTGAAAAACACGTTTTGAAAAGTGTACTGTTACTGCCCCATAACTTACATGGGGTTGACCAAACTTGCAGAAACATGTTTATTTCTGCTGAAAAACATGTTTTGATACTTTCAGCACACTGGGGTTAAGATCTGAGTGTGTGGGCTCTTCTGAGCCTTGCTGCTACATGGGGATTCAGTTGTCTGAAAAAACGCGTTTATTTCGGGCTGAAAAACACGTTTTGCAGAGTGTACTGTTACTGCCCCATAACTTACATGGGGTTGACCAAACTTGCAGAAACATGTTTATTTCTGCTGAAAAACACGTTTTGACCCTTTCAGCACACTGGGGTTAAGATCTGAGTGTGTGGGCTCTTCTGAGCCTTGCTGCTACATGGGGATTCAGTTGTCTGAAAAAACGCGTTTATTTCGGGCTGAAAAACACGTTTTGCAGAGTGTACTGTTACTGCCCCATAACTTACATGGGGTTGACCAAACTTGCAGAAACATGTTTATTTCTGCTGAAAAACACGTTTTGACCCTTTCTGCACACTAGGGTTAAGATCTGAGTGTGTGGGCTCTTCTGAGCCTTGCTGCTACATGGGTATTCAGTTGTCTGAAAAAACGCGTTTATTTCGGGCTGAAAAACACGTTTTGAAAAGTGTACTGTTACTGCCCCATAACTTACATGGGGTTGACCAAACTTGCAGAAACATGTTTATTTCTGCTGAAAAACATGTTTTGACACTTTCAGCACACTGGGGTTAAGATCTGAGTGTGTGGGCTCTTCTGAGCCTTGTTGCTACATGGGGATTCAGTTGTGTGAAAAAACGCGTTTATTTCGGGCTGAAAAACACGTTTTGAAAAGTGTACTGTTACTGCCCCATAACTTACATGGGGTTGACCAAACTTGCAGAAACATGTTTATTTCTGCTGAAAAACATGTTTTGATACTTTCAGCACACTGGGGTTAAGATCTGAGTGTGTGGGCTCTTCTGAGCCTTGCTGCTACATGGGGATTCAGTTGTCTGAAAAAACGCGTTTATTTCGGGCTGAAAAACACGTTTTGCAGAGTGTACTGTTACTGCCCCATAACTTACATGGGGTTGACCAAACTTGCAGAAACATGTTTATTTCTGCTGAAAAACACGTTTTGACCCTTTCTGCACACTGGGGTTAAGATCTGAGTGTGTGGGCTCTTCTGAGCCTTGTTGCTACATGGGGATTCAGTTGTCTGAAAAAACGCGTTTATTTCGGGCTGAAAAACACGTTTTGAAAAGTGTACTGTTACTGCCCCATAACTTACATGGGGTTGACCAAACTTGCAGAAACATGTTTATTTCTGCTGAAAAACATGTTTTGACACTTTCAGCACACTGGGGTTAAGATCTGAGTGTGTGGGCTCTTCTGAGCCTTGCTGCTACATGGGGATTCAGTTGTCTGAAAAAACGCGTTTATTTCGGGCTGAAAAACACGTTTTGCAGAGTGTAATGTTACTGCCCCATAACTTACATGGGGTTGACCAAACTTGCAGAAACATGTTTATTTCTGCTGAAAAACATGTTTTGACACTTTCAGCACACTGGGGTTAAGATCTGAGTGTGTGGGCACTTCTGAGCCTTGCTGCTACATGGGTATTCAGTTGTCTGAAAAAACGCGTTTATTTCGGGCTGAAAAACACGTTTTGAAAAGTGTACTGTTACTGCCCCATAACTTACATGGGGTTGACCAAACTTGCAGAAACATGTTTATTTCTGCTGAAAAACATGTTTTGATACTTTCAGCACACTGGGGTTAAGATCTGAGTGTGTGGGCTCTTCTGAGCCTTGCTGCTACATGGGGATTCAGTTGTCTGAAAAAACGCGTTTATTTCGGGCTGAAAAACACGTTTTGCAGAGTGTACTGTTACTGCCCCATAACTTACATGGGGTTGACCAAACTTGCAGAAACATGTTTATTTCTGCTGAAAAACACGTTTTGACCCTTTCTGCACACTGGGGTTAAGATCTGAGTGTGTGGGCTCTTCTGAGCCTTGTTGCTACATGGGGATTCAGTTGTCTGAAAAAACGCGTTTATTTCGGGCTGAAAAACACGTTTTGAAAAGTGTACTGTTACTGCCCCATAACTTACATGGGGTTGACCAAACTTGCAGAAACATGTTTATTTCTGCTGAAAAACATGTTTTGACACTTTCAGCACACTGGGGTTAAGATCTGAGTGTGTGGGCTCTTCTGAGCCTTGCTGCTACATGGGGATTCAGTTGTCTGAAAAAACGCGTTTATTTCGGGCTGAAAAACACGTTTTGCAGAGTGTACTGTTACTGCCCCATAACTTACATGGGGTTGACCAAACTTGCAGAAACATGTTTATTTCTGCTGAAAAACATGTTTTGATACTTTCAGCACACTGGGGTTAAGATCTGAGTGTGTGGGCTCTTCTGAGCCTTGCTGCTACATGGGGATTCAGTTGTCTGAAAAAACGCGTTTATTTCGGGCTGAAAAACACGTTTTGCAGAGTGTACTGTTACTGCCCCATAACTTACATGGGGTTGACCAAACTTGCAGAAACATGTTTATTTCTGCTGAAAAACACGTTTTGACCCTTTCTGCACACTGGGGTTAAGATCTGAGTGTGTGGGCTCTTCTGAGCCTTGTTGCTACATGGGGATTCAGTTGTCTGAAAAAACGCGTTTATTTCGGGCTGAAAAACACGTTTTGAAAAGTGTACTGTTACTGCCCCATAACTTACATGGGGTTGACCAAACTTGCAGAAACATGTTTATTTCTGCTGAAAAACATGTTTTGATACTTTCAGCACACTGGGGTTAAGATCTGAGTGTGTGGGCTCTTCTGAGCCTTGCTGCTACATGGGGATTCAGTTGTCTGAAAAAACGCGTTTATTTCGGGCTGAAAAACACGTTTTGAAAAGTGTACTGTTACTGCCCCATAACTTACATGGGGTTGACCAAACTTGCAGAAACATGTTTATTTCTGCTGAAAAACATGTTTTGACACTTTCAGCACACTGGGGTTAAGATCTGAGTGTGTGGGCTCTTCTGAGCCTTGCTGCTACATGGGGATTCAGTTGTCTGAAAAAACGCGTTTATTTCGGGCTGAAAAACACGTTTTGCAGAGTGTACTGTTACTGCCCCATAACTTACATGGGGTTGACCAAACTTGCAGAAACATGTTTATTTCTGCTGAAAAACACGTTTTGACCCTTTCTGCACACTGGGGTTAAGATCTGAGTGTGTGGGCTCTTCTGAGCCTTGTTGCTACATGGGGATTCAGTTGTCTGAAAAAACGCGTTTATTTCGGGCTGAAAAACACGTTTTGAAAAGTGTACTGTTACTGCCCCATAACTTACATGGGGTTGACCAAACTTGCAGAAACATGTTTATTTCTGCTGAAAAACATGTTTTGACACTTTCAGCACACTGGGGTTAAGATCTGAGTGTGTGGGCTCTTCTGAGCCTTGCTGCTACATGGGGATTCAGTTGTCTGAAAAAACGCGTTTATTTCGGGCTGAAAAACACGTTTTGCAGAGTGTACTGTTACTGCCCCATAACTTACATGGGGTTGACCAAACTTGCAGAAACATGTTTATTTCTGCTGAAAAACATGTTTTGACACTTTCAGCACACTGGGGTTAAGATCTGAGTGTGTGGGCACTTCTGAGCCTTGCTGCTACATGGGTATTCAGTTGTCTGAAAAAACGCGTTTATTTCGGGCTGAAAAACACGTTTTGACAAGTGTACTGTTACTGCCCCATAACTTACATGGGGTTGACCAAACTTGCAGAAACATGTTTATTTCTGCTGAAAAACATGTTTTGATACTTTCAGCACACTGGGGTTAAGATCTGAGTGTGTGGGCTCTTCTGAGCCTTGCTGCTACATGGGGATTCAGTTGTCTGAAAAAACGCGTTTATTTCGGGCTGAAAAACACGTTTTGCAGAGTGTACTGTTACTGCCCCATAACTTACATGGGGTTGACCAAACTTGCAGAAACATGTTTATTTCTGCTGAAAAACATGTTTTGACACTTTCAGCACACTGGGGTTAAGATCTGAGTGTGTGGGCACTTCTGAGCCTTGCTGCTACATGGGTATTCAGTTGTCTGAAAAAACGCGTTTATTTCGGGCTGAAAAACACGTTTTGAAAAGTGTACTGTTACTGCCCCATAACTTACATGGGGTTGACCAAACTTGCAGAAACATGTTTATTTCTGCTGAAAAACATGTTTTGATACTTTCAGCACACTGGGGTTAAGATCTGAGTGTGTGGGCTCTTATGAGCCTTGTTGCTACATGGGGATTCAGTTGTCTGAAAAAACGCGTTTATTTCGGGCTGAAAAACACGTTTTGCAGAGTGTACTGTTACTGCCCCATAACTTACATGGGTTTGACCAAACTTGCAGAAACATGTTTATTTCTGCTGAAAAACATGTTTTGACACTTTCAGCACACTGGGGTTAAGATCTGAGTGTGTGGGCACTTCTGAGCCTTGCTGCTACATGGGTATTCAGTTGTCTGAAAAAACGCGTTTATTTCGGGCTGAAAAACACGTTTTGAAAAGTGTACTGTTACTGCCCCATAACTTACATGGGGTTGACCAAACTTGCAGAAACATGTTTATTTCTGCTGAAAAACATGTTTTGATACTTTCAGCACACTGGGGTTAAGATCTGAGTGTGTGGGCTCTTCTGAGCCTTGCTGCTACATGGGGATTCAGTTGTCTGAAAAAACGCGTTTATTTCGGGCTGAAAAACACGTTTTGCAGAGTGTACTGTTACTGCCCCATAACTTACATGGGGTTGACCAAACTTGCAGAAACATGTTTATTTCTGCTGAAAAACACGTTTTGACCCTTTCTGCACACTGGGGTTAAGATCTGAGTGTGTGGGCTCTTCTGAGCCTTGTTGCTACATGGGGATTCAGTTGTCTGAAAAAACGCGTTTATTTCGGGCTGAAAAACACGTTTTGAAAAGTGTACTGTTACTGCCCCATAACTTACATGGGGTTGACCAAACTTGCAGAAACATGTTTATTTCTGCTGAAAAAAACGTTTTGACACTTTCAGCACACTGGGGTTAAGATCTGAGTGTGTGGGCTCTTCTGAGCCTTGCTGCTACATGGGTATTCAGTTGTCTGAAAAAACGCGTTTATTTCGGGCTGAAAAACACGTTTTGAAAAGTGTACTGTTACTGCCCCATAACTTACATGGGGTTGACCAAACTTGCAGAAACATGTTTATTTCTGCTGAAAAACATGTTTTGACACTTTCAGCACACTGGGGTTAAGATCTGAGTGTGTGGGCTCTTCTGAGCCTTGCTGCTACATGGGGATTCAGTTGTCTGAAAAAACGCGTTTATTTCGGGCTGAAAAACACGTTTTGCAGAGTGTACTGTTACTGCCCCATAACTTACATGGGTTTGACCAAACTTGCAGAAACATGTTTATTTCTGCTGAAAAACATGTTTTGACACTTTCAGCACACTGGGGTTAAGATCTGAGTGTGTGGGCACTTCTGAGCCTTGCTGCTACATGGGTATTCAGTTGTCTGAAAAAACGCGTTTATTTCGGGCTGAAAAACACGTTTTGAAAAGTGTACTGTTACTGCCCCATAACTTACATGGGGTTGACCAAACTTGCAGAAACATGTTTATTTCTGCTGAAAAACATGTTTTGACACTTTCAGCACACTGGGGTTAAGATCTGAGTGTGTGGGCTCTTCTGAGCCTTGTTGCTACATGGGGATTCAGTTGTGTGAAAAAACGCGTTTATTTCGGGCTGAAAAACACGTTTTGAAAAGTGTACTGTTACTGCCCCATAACTTACATGGGGTTGACCAAACTTGCAGAAACATGTTTATTTCTGCTGAAAAACATGTTTTGATACTTTCAGCACACTGGGGTTAAGATCTGAGTGTGTGGGCTCTTCTGAGCCTTGCTGCTACATGGGGATTCAGTTGTCTGAAAAAACGCGTTTATTTCGGGCTGAAAAACACGTTTTGCAGAGTGTACTGTTACTGCCCCATAACTTACATGGGGTTGACCAAACTTGCAGAAACATGTTTATTTCTGCTGAAAAACACGTTTTGACCCTTTCAGCACACTGGGGTTAAGATCTGAGTGTGTGGGCTCTTCTGAGCCTTGCTGCTACATGGGGATTCAGTTGTCAGAAAAAACGCGTTTATTTCGGGCTGAAAAACACGTTTTGCAGAGTGTACTGTTACTGCCCCATAACTTACATGGGGTTGACCAAACTTGCAGAAACATGTTTATTTCTGCTGAAAAACACGTTTTGACCCTTTCTGCACACTAGGGTTAAGATCTGAGTGTGTGGGCTCTTCTGAGCCTTGCTGCTACATGGGTATTCAGTTGTCTGAAAAAACGCGTTTATTTCGGGCTGAAAAACACGTTTTGAAAAGTGTACTGTTACTGCCCCATAACTTACATGGGGTTGACCAAACTTGCAGAAACATGTTTATTTCTGCTGAAAAACATGTTTTGACACTTTCAGCACACTGGGGTTAAGATCTGAGTGTGTGGGCTCTTCTGAGCCTTGTTGCTACATGGGGATTCAGTTGTGTGAAAAAACGCGTTTATTTCGGGCTGAAAAACACGTTTTGAAAAGTGTACTGTTACTGCCCCATAACTTACATGGGGTTGACCAAACTTGCAGAAACATGTTTATTTCTGCTGAAAAACATGTTTTGATACTTTCAGCACACTGGGGTTAAGATCTGAGTGTGTGGGCTCTTCTGAGCCTTGCTGCTACATGGGGATTCAGTTGTCTGAAAAAACGCGTTTATTTCGGGCTGAAAAACACGTTTTGCAGAGTGTACTGTTACTGCCCCATAACTTACATGGGGTTGACCAAACTTGCAGAAACATGTTTATTTCTGCTGAAAAACATGTTTTGACACTTTCAGCACACTGGGGTTAAGATCTGAGTGTGTGGGCTCTTCTGAGCCTTGTTGCTACATGGGGATTCAGTAGTGTGAAAAAACGCGTTTATTTCGGGCTGAAAAACACGTTTTGAAAAGTGTACTGTTACTGCCCCATAACTTACATGGGGTTGACCAAACTTGCAGAAACATGTTTATTTCTGCTGAAAAACATGTTTTGACACTTTCAGCACACTGGGGTTAAGATCTGAGTGTGTGGGCTCTTCTGAGCCTTGTTGCTACATGGGGATTCAGTTGTGTGAAAAAACGCGTTTATTTCGGGCTGAAAAACACGTTTTGAAAAGTGTACTGTTATTGCCCCATAACTTACATGGGGTTGACCAAACTTGCAGAAACATGTTTATTTCTGCTGAAAAACATGTTTTGATACTTTCAGCACACTGGGGTTAAGATCTGAGTGTGTGGGCTCTTCTGAGCCTTGCTGCTACATGGGGATTCAGTTGTCTGAAAAAACGCGTTTATTTCGGGCTGAAAAACACGTTTTGCAGAGTGTACTGTTACTGCCCCATAACTTACATGGGGTTGACCAAACTTGCAGAAACATGTTTATTTCTGCTGAAAAACACGTTTTGACCCTTTCTGCACACTGGGGTTAAGATCTGAGTGTGTGGGCTCTTCTGAGCCTTGTTGCTACATGGGGATTCAGTTGTCTGAAAAAACGCGTTTATTTCGGGCTGAAAAACACGTTTTGAAAAGTGTACTGTTACTGCCCCATAACTTACATGGGGTTGACCAAACTTGCAGAAACATGTTTATTTCTGCTGAAAAACATGTTTTGATACTTTCAGCACACTGGGGTTAAGATCTGAGTGTGTGGGCTCTTCTGAGCCTTGCTGCTACATGGGGATTCAGTTGTCTGAAAAAACGCGTTTATTTCGGGCTGAAAAACACGTTTTGAAAAGTGTACTGTTACTGCCCCATAACTTACATGGGGTTGACCAAACTTGCAGAAACATGTTTATTTCTGCTGAAAAACATGTTTTGATACTTTCAGCACACTGGGGTTAAGATCTGAGTGTGTGGGCTCTTCTGAGCCTTGCTGCTACATGGGGATTCAGTTGTCTGAAAAAACGCGTTTATTTCGGGCTGAAAAACACGTTTTGCAGAGTGTACTGTTACTGCCCCATAACTTACATGGGGTTGACCAAACTTGCAGAAACATGTTTATTTCTGCTGAAAAACATGTTTTGACACTTTCAGCACACTGGGGTTAAGATCTGAGTGTGTGGGCACTTCTGAGCCTTGCTGCTACATGGGTATTCAGTTGTCTGAAAAAACGCGTTTATTTCGGGCTGAAAAACACGTTTTGAAAAGTGTACTGTTACTGCCCCATAACTTACATGGGGTTGACCAAACTTGCAGAAACATGTTTATTTCTGCTGAAAAACATGTTTTGACACTTTCAGCACACTGGGGTTAAGATCTGAGTGTGTGGGCTCTTCTGAGCCTTGTTGCTACATGGGGATTCAGTAGTGTGAAAAAACGCGTTTATTTCGGGCTGAAAAACACGTTTTGAAAAGTGTACTGTTACTGCCCCATAACTTACATGGGGTTGACCAAACTTGCAGAAACATGTTTATTTCTGCTGAAAAACATGTTTTGATACTTTCAGCACACTGGGGTTAAGATCTGAGTGTGTGGGCTCTTCTGAGCCTTGCTGCTACATGGGGATTCAGTTGTCTGAAAAAACGCGTTTATTTCGGGCTGAAAAACACGTTTTGCAGAGTGTACTGTTACTGCCCCATAACTTACATGGGGTTGACCAAACTTGCAGAAACATGTTTATTTCTGCTGAAAAACACGTTTTGACCCTTTCAGCACACTGGGGTTAAGATCTGAGTGTGTGGGCTCTTCTGAGCCTTGCTGCTACATGGGGATTCAGTTGTCTGAAAAAACGCGTTTATTTCGGGCTGAAAAACACGTTTTGCAGAGTGTACTGTTACTGCCCCATAACTTACATGGGGTTGACCAAACTTGCAGAAACATGTTTATTTCTGCTGAAAAACACGTTTTGACCCTTTCTGCACACTAGGGTTAAGATCTGAGTGTGTGGGCTCTTCTGAGCCTTGCTGCTACATGGGTATTCAGTTGTCTGAAAAAACGCGTTTATTTCGGGCTGAAAAACACGTTTTGAAAAGTGTACTGTTACTGCCCCATAACTTACATGGGGTTGACCAAACTTGCAGAAACATGTTTATTTCTGCTGAAAAACATGTTTTGACACTTTCAGCACACTGGGGTTAAGATCTGAGTGTGTGGGCTCTTCTGAGCCTTGTTGCTACATGGGGATTCAGTTGTGTGAAAAAACGCGTTTATTTCGGGCTGAAAAACACGTTTTGAAAAGTGTACTGTTATTGCCCCATAACTTACATGGGGTTGACCAAACTTGCAGAAACATGTTTATTTCTGCTGAAAAACATGTTTTGATACTTTCAGCACACTGGGGTTAAGATCTGAGTGTGTGGGCTCTTCTGAGCCTTGCTGCTACATGGGGATTCAGTTGTCTGAAAAAACGCGTTTATTTCGGGCTGAAAAACACGTTTTGCAGAGTGTACTGTTACTGCCCCATAACTTACATGGGGTTGACCAAACTTGCAGAAACATGTTTATTTCTGCTGAAAAACACGTTTTGACCCTTTCTGCACACTGGGGTTAAGATCTGAGTGTGTGGGCTCTTCTGAGCCTTGTTGCTACATGGGGATTCAGTTGTCTGAAAAAACGCGTTTATTTCGGGCTGAAAAACACGTTTTGAAAAGTGTACTGTTACTGCCCCATAACTTACATGGGGTTGACCAAACTTGCAGAAACATGTTTATTTCTGCTGAAAAACATGTTTTGACACTTTCAGCACACTGGGGTTAAGATCTGAGTGTGTGGGCTCTTCTGAGCCTTGCTGCTACATGGGGATTCAGTTGTCTGAAAAAACGCGTTTATTTCGGGCTGAAAAACACGTTTTGCAGAGTGTACTGTTACTGCCCCATAACTTACATGGGGTTGACCAAACTTGCAGAAACATGTTTATTTCTGCTGAAAAACATGTTTTGACACTTTCAGCACACTGGGGTTAAGATCTGAGTGTGTGGGCACTTCTGAGCCTTGCTGCTACATGGGTATTCAGTTGTCTGAAAAAACGCGTTTATTTCGGGCTGAAAAACACGTTTTGAAAAGTGTACTGTTACTGCCCCATAACTTACATGGGGTTGACCAAACTTGCAGAAACATGTTTATTTCTGCTGAAAAACATGTTTTGATACTTTCAGCACACTGGGGTTAAGATCTGAGTGTGTGGGCTCTTCTGAGCCTTGCTGCTACATGGGGATTCAGTTGTCTGAAAAAACGCGTTTATTTCGGGCTGAAAAACACGTTTTGCAGAGTGTACTGTTACTGCCCCATAACTTACATGGGGTTGACCAAACTTGCAGAAACATGTTTATTTCTGCTGAAAAACACGTTTTGACCCTTTCTGCACACTAGGGTTAAGATCTGAGTGTGTGGGCTCTTCTGAGCCTTGCTGCTACATGGGTATTCAGTTGTCTGAAAAAACGCGTTTATTTCGGGCTGAAAAAAACGTTTTGAAAAGTGTACTGTTACTGCCCCATAACTTACATGGGGTTGACCAAACTTGCAGAAACATGTTTATTTCTGCTGAAAAACATGTTTTGACACTTTCAGCACACTGGGGTTAAGATCTGAGTGTGTGGGCTCTTCTGAGCCTTGTTGCTACATGGGGATTCAGTTGTGTGAAAAAACGCGTTTATTTCGGGCTGAAAAACACGTTTTGAAAAGTGTACTGTTACTGCCCCATAACTTACATGGGGTTGACCAAACTTGCAGAAACATGTTTATTTCTGCTGAAAAACATGTTTTGATACTTTCAGCACACTGGGGTTAAGATCTGAGTGTGTGGGCTCTTCTGAGCCTTGCTGCTACATGGGGATTCAGTTGTCTGAAAAAACGCGTTTATTTCGGGCTGAAAAACACGTTTTGCAGAGTGTACTGTTACTGCCCCATAACTTACATGGGGTTGACCAAACTTGCAGAAACATGTTTATTTCTGCTGAAAAACACGTTTTGACCCTTTCTGCACACTGGGGTTAAGATCTGAGTGTGTGGGCTCTTCTGAGCCTTGTTGCTACATGGGGATTCAGTTGTCTGAAAAAACGCGTTTATTTCGGGCTGAAAAACACGTTTTGAAAAGTGTACTGTTACTGCCCCATAACTTACATGGGGTTGACCAAACTTGCAGAAACATGTTTATTTCTGCTGAAAAACATATTTTGACACTTTCAGCACACTGGGGTTAAGATCTGAGTGTGTGGGCTCTTCTGAGCCTTGCTGCTACATGGGGATTCAGTTGTCTGAAAAAACGCGTTTATTTCGGGCTGAAAAACACGTTTTGCAGAGTGTACTGTTACTGCCCCATAACTTACATGGGGTTGACCAAACTTGCAGAAACATGTTTATTTCTGCTGAAAAACATGTTTTGACACTTTCAGCACACTGGGGTTAAGATCTGAGTGTGTGGGCACTTCTGAGCCTTGCTGCTACATGGGTATTCAGTTGTCTGAAAAAACGCGTTTATTTCGGGCTGAAAAACACGTTTTGAAAAGTGTACTGTTACTGCCCCATAACTTACATGGGGTTGACCAAACTTGCAGAAACATGTTTATTTCTGCTGAAAAACATGTTTTGATACTTTCAGCACACTGGGGTTAAGATCTGAGTGTGTGGGCTCTTCTGAGCCTTGCTGCTACATGGGGATTCAGTTGTCTGAAAAAACGCGTTTATTTCGGGCTGAAAAACACGTTTTGCAGAGTTTACTGTTACTGCCCCATAACTTACATGGGGTTGACCAAACTTGCAGAAACATGTTTATTTCTGCTGAAAAACACGTTTTGACCCTTTCTGCACACTGGGGTTAAGATCTGAGTGTGTGGGCTCTTCTGAGCCTTGTTGCTACATGGGGATTCAGTTGTCTGAAAAAACGCGTTTATTTCGGGCTGAAAAACACGTTTTGAAAAGTGTACTGTTACTGCCCCATAACTTACATGGGGTTGACCAAACTTGCAGAAACATGTTTATTTCTGCTGAAAAACATGTTTTGACACTTTCAGCACACTGGGGTTAAGATCTGAGTGTGTGGGCTCTTCTGAGCCTTGCTGCTACATGGGGATTCAGTTGTCTGAAAAAACGCGTTTATTTCGGGCTGAAAAACACGTTTTGCAGAGTGTACTGTTACTGCCCCATAACTTACATGGGGTTGACCAAACTTGCAGAAACATGTTTATTTCTGCTGAAAAACACGTTTTGACCCTTTCTGCACACTAGGGTTAAGATCTGAGTGTGTGGGCTCTTCTGAGCCTTGCTGCTACATGGGTATTCAGTTGTCTGAAAAAACGCGTTTATTTCGGGCTGAAAAACACGTTTTGAAAAGTGTACTGTTACTGCCCCATAACTTACATGGGGTTGACCAAACTTGCAGAAACATGTTTATTTCTGCTGAAAAACATGTTTTGACACTTTCAGCACACTGGGGTTAAGATCTGAGTGTGTGGGCTCTTCTGAGCCTTGTTGCTACATGGGGATTCAGTTGTGTGAAAAAACGCGTTTATTTCGGGCTGAAAAACACGTTTTGAAAAGTGTACTGTTACTGCCCCATAACTTACATGGGGTTGACCAAACTTGCAGAAACATGTTTATTTCTGCTGAAAAACATGTTTTGACACTTTCAGCACACTGGGGTTAAGATCTGAGTGTGTGGGCTCTTCTGAGCCTTGCTGCTACATGGGGATTCAGTTGTCTGAAAAAACGCGTTTATTTCGGGCTGAAAAACACGTTTTGCAGAGTGTACTGTTACTGCCCCATAACTTACATGGGGTTGACCAAACTTGCAGAAACATGTTTATTTCTGCTGAAAAACACGTTTTGACCCTTTCTGCACACTAGGGTTAAGATCTGAGTGTGTGGGCTCTTCTGAGCCTTGCTGCTACATGGGTATTCAGTTGTCTGAAAAAACACGTTTATTTCGGGCTGAAAAACACGTTTTGAAAAGTGTACTGTTACTGCCCCATAACTTACATGGGGTTGACCAAACTTGCAGAAACATGTTTATTTCTGCTGAAAAACATGTTTTGACACTTTCAGCACACTGGGGTTAAGATCTGAGTGTGTGGGCTCTTCTGAGCCTTGTTGCTACATGGGGATTCAGTTGTGTGAAAAAAACGCGTTTATTTCGGGCTGAAAAACACGTTTTGAAAAGTGTACTGTTACTGCCCCATAACTTACATGGGGTTGACCAAACTTGCAGAAACATGTTTATTTCTGCTGAAAAACATGTTTTGATACTTTCAGCAGACTGGGGTTAAGATCTGAGTGTGTGGGCTCTTCTGAGCCTTGCTGCTACATGGGGATTCAGTTGTCTGAAAAAACGCGTTTATTTCGGGCTGAAAAACACGTTTTGCAGAGTGTACTGTTACTGCCCCATAACTTACATGGGGTTGACCAAACTTGCAGAAACATGTTTATTTCTGCTGAAAAACATGTTTTGATACTTTCAGCAGACTGGGGTTAAGATCTGAGTGTGTGGGCTCTTCTGAGCCTTGCTGCTACATGGGGATTCAGTTGTCTGAAAAAACGCGTTTATTTCGGGCTGAAAAACACGTTGTGAAAAGTGTACTGTTACTGCCCCATAACTTACATGGGGTTGACCAAACTTGCAGAAACATGTTTATTTCTGCTGAAAAACATGTTTTGACACTTTCAGCACACTGGGGTTAAGATCTGAGTGTGTGGGCTCTTCTGAGCCTTGCTGCTACATGGGGATTCAGTTGTCTGAAAAAACGCGTTTATTTCGGGCTGAAAAACACGTTTTGCAGAGTGTACTGTTACTGCCCCCATAACTTACATGGGGTTGACCAAACTTGCAGAAACATGTTTATTTCTGCTGAAAAACATGTTTTGACACTTTCAGCACACTGGGGTTAAGATCTGAGTGTGTGGGCACTTCTGAGCCTTGCTGCTACATGGGTATTCAGTTGTCTGAAAAAACGCGTTTATTTCGGGCTGAAAAACACGTTTTGAAAAGTGTACTGTTACTGCCCCATAACTTACATGGGGTTGACCAAACTTGCAGAAACATGTTTATTTCTGCTGAAAAACATGTTTTGATACTTTCAGCACACTGGGGTTAAGATCTGAGTGTGTGGGCTCTTCTGAGCCTTGCTGCTACATGGGGATTCAGTTGTCTGAAAAAACGCGTTTATTTCGGGCTGAAAAACACGTTTTGCAGAGTGTACTGTTACTGCCCCATAACTTACATGGGGTTGACCAAACTTGCAGAAACATGTTTATTTCTGCTGAAAAACATGTTTTGACACTTTCAGCACACTGGGGTTAAGATCTGAGTGTGTGGGCACTTCTGAGCCTTGCTGCTACATGGGTATTCAGTTGTCTGAAAAAACGCGTTTATTTCGGGCTGAAAAACACGTTTTGCAGAGTGTACTGTTACTGCCCCATAACTTACATGGGTTTGACCAAACTTGCAGAAACATGTTTATTTCTGCTGAAAAACATGTTTTGACACTTTCAGCACACTGGGGTTAAGATCTGAGTGTGTGGGCACTTCTGAGCCTTGCTGCTACATGGGTATTCAGTTGTCTGAAAAAACGCGTTTATTTCGGGCTGAAAAACACGTTTTGAAAAGTGTACTGTTACTGCCCCATAACTTACATGGGGTTGACCAAACTTGCAGAAACATGTTTATTTCTGCTGAAAAACATGTTTTGACACTTTCAGCACACTGGGGTTAAGATCTGAGTGTGTGGGCTCTTCTGAGCCTTGTTGCTACATGGGGATTCAGTTGTGTGAAAAAACGCGTTTATTTCGGGCTGAAAAACACGTTTTGAAAAGTGTACTGTTACTGCCCCATAACTTACATGGGGTTGACCAAACTTGCAGAAACATGTTTATTTCTGCTGAAAAACATGTTTTGATACTTTCAGCACACTGGGGTTAAGATCTGAGTGTGTGGGCTCTTCTGAGCCTTGCTGCTACATGGGGATTCAGTTGTCTGAAAAACGCGTTTATTTCGGGCTGAAAAACACGTTTTGCAGAGTGTACTGTTACTGCCCCATAACTTACATGGGGTTGACCAAACTTGCAGAAACATGTTTATTTCTGCTGAAAAACACGTTTTGACCCTTTCAGCACACTGGGGTTAAGATCTGAGTGTGTGGGCTCTTCTGAGCCTTGCTGCTACATGGGGATTCAGTTGTCAGAAAAAACGCGTTTATTTCGGGCTGAAAAACACGTTTTGCAGAGTGTACTGTTACTGCCCCCATAACTTACATGGGGTTGA
>NW_027168114.1:0-64648 GCF_040954835.1 Lepisosteus oculatus
TGCTACATGGGGATTCAGTTGTCTGAAAAAACGCGTTTATTTCGGGCTGAAAAACACGTTTTGAAAAGTGTACTGTTACTGCCCCATAACTTACATGGGGTTGACCAAACTTGCAGAAACATGTTTATTTCTGCTGAAAAACATGTTTTGACACTTTCAGCACACTGGGGTTAAGATCTGAGTGTGTGGGCTCTTCTGAGCCTTGCTGCTACATGGGGATTCAGTTGTCTGAAAAAACGCGTTTATTTCGGGCTGAAAAACACGTTTTGAAAAGTGTACTGTTACTGCCCCATAACTTACATGGGGTTGACCAAACTTGCAGAAACATGTTTATTTCTGCTGAAAAACATGTTTTGACACTTTCAGCACACTGGGGTTAAGATCTGAGTGTGTGGGCTCTTCTGAGCCTTGCTGCTACATGGGGATTCAGTTGTCTGAAAAAACGCGTTTATTTCGGGCTGAAAAACACGTTTTGAAAAGTGTACTGTTACTGCCCCATAACTTACATGGGGTTGACCAAACTTGCAGAAACATGTTTATTTCTGCTGAAAAACATGTTTTGACACTTTCAGCACACTGGGGTTAAGATCTGAGTGTGTGGGCTCTTCTGAGCCTTGCTGCTACATGGGGATTCAGTTGTCTGAAAAAACGCGTTTATTTCGGGCTGAAAAACACGTTTTGAAAAGTGTACTGTTACTGCCCCATAACTTACATGGGGTTGACCAAACTTGCAGAAACACGTTTATTTCTGCTGAAAAACATGTTTTGACACTTTCAGCACACTGGGGTTAAGATCTGAGTGTGTGGGCTCTTCTGAGCCTTGCTGCTACATGGGGATTCAGTTGTCTGAAAAAAACGCGTTTACAGTGCCTTGCGAAAGTATTCGGCCCCCTTGAACTTTTCAACCTTTTGCCACATTTCAGGCTTCAAACATAAAGATATAAATTTTTTATTTTATGTGAAGAATCACCAACAAGTGGGACACAATTGTGAAGTGGAACGAAATCTATTGGATTTTTGAAACTTTTTTAACTAATAAAAAAATAAAAAGTGGGGCGTGCAAAATTATTCGGCCCCTTTACTTTCAGTGCAGCAAACTCACTCCAGAAGTTCAGCGAGGATCTCTGAATGATCCAATGTTGTCCTAAAATGACTGATGGTGATAAATAGAATCCACCTGTGTGTAATCAAGTCTCTGTATAAATGCACCTGCTCTGTGATAGTCTCAAGGTTCTGTTGAAAGCGCAGAGAGCATCATGAAGACCAAGGAACACACCAGGCAGGTCCGTAATACTGTTGTGGAGAAGTTTAAAGCCGGATTTGGATACAAAAAGATTTCCCAAGCTTCAAACATCCCAAGGAGCACTGTGCAAGCGATCATCTTGAAATGGAAGGAGTATCAGACCACTGCAAATCTACCAAGACCTGGCCGTCCCTCTAAACTTTCAGCTCAGACAAGGAGAAGACTGATCAGAGATGCAGCCAAGAGGCCCATGATCACTCTGGATGAACTGCAGAGAACTACAGCTGAGGTGGGAGAGTCTGTCCATAGGACAACAATCAGTCTTACACTGCACAAATCTGGCCTTTATGGAAGAGTGGCAAGAAGAAAGCCATTTCTCAAAGATATCCATAAAAAGTCTCGTCTAAAGTTTGCCACAAGCCACCTGGGAGACACCCAAAACATGTGGAAGAAGGTGCTCTGGTCAGATGAAACCAAAATCGAACTTTTTGGCCACAAGGCAAAACGATATGTTTGGCGTAAAAGCAACACAGCTCATCACCCTCAACACACCATCCCCACTGTCAAACATGGTGGTGGCAGCATCATGGTTTGGGCCTGCTTTTCTTCAGCAGGGACAGGGAAGATGGTTAAAATTGAGGGGAAGATGGATGCAGCCAAATACAGGACCATTCTGGATGAAAACCTGTTGGAGTCTGCAAAAGACCTGAAACTGGGACGGAGATTTATCTTCCAACAAGACAATGATCCAAACATACAGCAAAATCTACAAAGGAATGGTTCACAAATAAACGTATCCAGGTGTTTGAATGGCCAAGTCAAAGTCCAGACCTGAATCCAATCGAGAATCTGTGGAAAGAGCTGAAAACTGCTGTTCACAAACGCTCTCCATCCAACCTCACTGAGCTCGAGCTGTTTTGCAAGGAAGAATGGGCAAGAATTTCAGTCTCTCGATGTGCAAAACTGATAGAGACATACCCCAAGCGACTTGCAGCTGTAATCGCAGCAAAAGGTGGCTCTACAAAGTATTAACGCAAGGGGGCCGAATAATTTTGCACGCCCCACTTTTCATTTTTTTATTAGTTAAAAAAGTTTCAAAAATCCAATAGATTTCGTTCCACTTCACAATTGTGTCCCACTTGTTGGTGATTCTTGACATAAAATAAAAAAATTATATCTTTATGTTTGAAGCCTGAAATGTGGCAAAAGGTTGAAAAGTTCAAGGGGGCCGAATACTTTCGCAAGGCACTGTATTTCGGGCTGAAAAACACGTTTTGAAAAGTGTACTGTTACTGCCCCATAACTTACATGGGGTTGACCAAACTTGCAGAAACATGTTTATTTCTGCTGAAAAACATGTTTTGACACTTTCAGCACACTGGGGTTAAGATCTGAGTGTGTGGGCTCTTCTGAGCCTTGCTGCTACATGGGTATTCAGTTGTCTGAAAAAACGCGTTTATTTCGGGCTGAAAAACACGTTTTGAAAAGTGTACTGTTACTGCCCCATAACTTACATGGGGTTGACCAAACTTGCAGAAACATGTTTATTTCTGCTGAAAAACATGTTTTGACACTTTCAGCACACTGGGGTTAAGATCTGAGTGTGTGGGCTCTTCTGAGCCTTGCTGCTACATGGGGATTCAGTTGTCTGAAAAAACGCGTTTATTTCGGGCTGAAAAACACGTTTTGAAAAGTGTACTGTTACTGCCCCATAACTTACATGGGGTTGACCAAACTTGCAGAAACATGTTTATTTCTGCTGAAAAAGATGTTTTGACACTTTCAGCACACTGGGGTTAAGATCTGAGTGTGTGGGCTCTTCTGAGCCTTGCTGCTACATGGGGATTCAGTTGTCTGAAAAAACGCGTTTATTTCGGGCTGAAAAACACGTTTTGAAAAGTGTACTGTTACTGCCCCATAACTTACATGGGGTTGACCAAACTTGCAGAAACATGTTTATTTCTGCTGAAAAACATGTTTTGACACTTTCAGCACACTGGGGTTAAGATCTGAGTGTGTGGGCTCTTCTGAGCCTTGCTGCTACATGGGGATTCAGTTGTCTGAAAAAACGCGTTTATTTCGGGCTGAAAAACACGTTTTGAAAAGTGTACTGTTACTGCCCCATAACTTACATGGGGTTGACCAAACTTGCAGAAACATGTTTATTTCTGCTGAAAAACATGTTTTGACACTTTCAGCACACTGGGGTTAAGATCTGAGTGTGTGGGCTCTTCTGAGCCTTGTTGCTACATGGGGATTCAGTTGTCTGAAAAAACGCGTTTATTTCGGGCTGAAAAACACGTTTTGAAAAGTGTATTGTTACTGCCCCATAACTTACATGGGGTTGACCAAACTTGCAGAAACATGTTTATTTCTGCTGAAAAACATGTTTTGACACTTTCAGCACACTGGGGTTAAGATCTGAGTGTGTGGGCTCTTCTGAGCCTTGCTGCTACATGGGGATTCAGTTGTCTGAAAAAACGCGTTTATTTCGGGCTGAAAAACACGTTTTGAAAAGTGTACTGTTACTGCCCCATAACTTACATGGGGTTGACCAAACTTGCAGAAACATGTTTATTTCTGCTGAAAAACATGTTTTGACACTTTCAGCACACTGGGGTTAAGATCTGAGTGTGTGGGCTCTTCTGAGCCTTGCTGCTACATGGGGATTCAGTTGTCTGAAAAAACGCGTTTATTTCGGGCTGAAAAACACGTTTTGAAAAGTGTACTGTTACTGCCCCATAACTTACATGGGGTTGACCAAACTTGCAGAAACATGTTTATTTCTGCTGAAAAACATGTTTTGACACTTTCAGCACACTGGGGTTAAGATCTGAGTGTGTGGGCTCTTCTGAGCCTTGTTGCTACATGGGGATTCAGTTGTCTGAAAAAACGCGTTTATTTCGGGCTGAAAAACACGTTTTGAAAAGTGTATTGTTACTGCCCCATATCTTACATGGGGTTGACCAAACTTGCAGAAACATGTTTATTTCTGCTGAAAAACATGTTTTGACACTTTCAGCACACTGGGGTTAAGATCTGAGTGTGTGGGCTCTTCTGAGCCTTGCTGCTACATGGGGATTCAGTTGTCTGAAAAAAACGCGTTTATTTCGGGCTGAAAAACACGTTTTGAAAAGTGTACTGTTACTGCCCCATAACTTACATGGGGTTGACCAAACTTGCAGAAACATGTTTATTTCTGCTGAAAAACATGTTTTGACACTTTAAGCACACTGGGGTTAAGATCTGAGTGTGTGGGCTCTTCTGAGCCTTGTTGCTACATGGGGATTCAGTTGTCTGAAAAAACGCGTTTATTTCGGGCTGAAAAACACGTTTTGAAAAGTGTATTGTTACTGCCCCATAACTTACATGGGGTTGACCAAACTTGCAGAAACATGTTTATTTCTGCTGAAAAACATGTTTTGACACTTTCAGCACACTGGGGTTAAGATCTGAGTGTGTGGGCTCTTCTGAGCCTTGCTGCTACATGGGGATTCAGTTGTCTGAAAAAACGCGTTTATTTCGGGCTGAAAAACACGTTTTGCAGAGTGTACTGTTACTGCCCCATAACTTACATGGGGTTGACCAAACTTGCAGAAACATGTTTATTTCTGCTGAAAAACATGTTTTGACACTTTCAGCACACTGGGGTTAAGATCTGAGTGTGTGGGCTCTTCTGAGCCTTGTTGCTACATGGGGATTCAGTTGTCTGAAAAAACGCGTTTATTTCGGGCTGAAAAACACGTTTTGAAAAGTGTATTGTTACTGCCCCATAACTTACATGGGGTTGACCAAACTTGCAGAAACATGTTTATTTCTGCTGAAAAACATGTTTTGACACTTTCAGCACACTGGGGTTAAGATCTGAGTGTGTGGGCTCTTCTGAGCCTTGTTGCTACATGGGGATTCAGTTGTCTGAAAAAACGCGTTTATTTCGGGCTGAAAAACACGTTTTGAAAAGTGTATTGTTACTGCCCCATATCTTACATGGGGTTGACCAAACTTGCAGAAACATGTTTATTTCTGCTGAAAAACATGTTTTGACACTTTCAGCACACTGGGGTTAAGATCTGAGTGTGTGGGCTCTTCTGAGCCTTGCTGCTACATGGGGATTCAGTTGTATGAAAAAACGCGTTTATTTCGGGCTGAAAAACACGTTTTGAAAAGTGTACTGTTACTGCCCCATAACTTACATGGGGTTGACCAAACTTGCAGAAACATGTTTATTTCTGCTGAAAAACATGTTTTGACACTTTCAGCACACTGGGGTTAAGATCTGAGTGTGTGGGCTCTTCTGAGCCTTGCTGCTACATGGGGATTCAGTTGTCTGAAAAACCGCGTTTATTTCGGGCTGAAAAACACGTTTTGAAAAGTGTACTGTTACTGCCCCATAACTTACATGGGGTTGACCAAACTTGCAGAAACATGTTTATTTCTGCTGAAAAACATGTTTTGACACTTTCAGCACACTGGGGTTAAGATCTGAGTGTGTGGGCTCTTCTGAGCCTTGTTGCTACATGGGGATTCAGTTGTCTGAAAAAAACGCGTTTATTTCGGGCTGAAAAACACGTTTTGAAAAGTGTACTGATACTGCCCCATAACTTACATGGGGTTGACCAAACTTGCAGAAACATGTTTATTTCTGCTGAAAAACATGTTTTGACACTTTCAGCACACTGGGGTTAAGATCTGAGTGTGTGGGCTCTTCTGAGCCTTGCTGCTACATGGGGATTCAGTTGTCTGAAAAAACGCGTTTATTTCGGGCTGAAAAACACGTTTTGAAAAGTGTACTGTTACTGCCCCATAACTTACATGGGGTTGACCAAACTTGCAGAAACACGTTTATTTCTGCTGAAAAACATGTTTTGACACTTTCAGCACACTGGGGTTAAGATCTGAGTGTGTGGGCTCTTCTGAGCCTTGCTGCTACATGGGGATTCAGTTGTCTGAAAAAACGCGTTTATTTCGGGCTGAAAAACACGTTTTGAAAAGTGTACTGTTACTGCCCCATAACTTACATGGGGTTGACCAAACTTGCAGAAACATGTTTATTTCTGCTGAAAAACATGTTTTGACACTTTCAGCACACTGGGGTTAAGATCTGAGTGTGTGGGCTCTTCTGAGCCTTGCTGCTACATGGGTATTCAGTTGTCTGAAAAAACGCGTTTATTTCGGGCTGAAAAACACGTTTTGAAAAGTGTACTGTTACTGCCCCATAACTTACATGGGGTTGACCAAACTTGCAGAAACATGTTTATTTCTGCTGAAAAACATGTTTTGACACTTTCAGCACACTGGGGTTAAGATCTGAGTGTGTGGGCTCTTCTGAGCCTTGCTGCTACATGGGGATTCAGTTGTCTGAAAAAACGCGTTTATTTCGGGCTGAAAAACACGTTTTGAAAAGTGTACTGTTACTGCCCCATAACTTACATGGGGTTGACCAAACTTGCAGAAACATGTTTATTTCTGCTGAAAAAGATGTTTTGACACTTTCAGCACACTGGGGTTAAGATCTGAGTGTGTGGGCTCTTCTGAGCCTTGCTGCTACATGGGGATTCAGTTGTCTGAAAAAACGCGTTTATTTCGGGCTGAAAAACACGTTTTGAAAAGTGTACTGTTACTGCCCCATAACTTACATGGGGTTGACCAAACTTGCAGAAACATGTTTATTTCTGCTGAAAAACATGTTTTGACACTTTCAGCACACTGGGGTTAAGATCTGAGTGTGTGGGCTCTTCTGAGCCTTGCTGCTACATGGGGATTCAGTTGTCTGAAAAAACGCGTTTATTTCGGGCTGAAAAACACGTTTTGAAAAGTGTACTGTTACTGCCCCATAACTTACATGGGGTTGACCAAACTTGCAGAAACATGTTTATTTCTGCTGAAAAACATGTTTTGACACTTTCAGCACACTGGGGTTAAGATCTGAGTGTGTGGGCTCTTCTGAGCCTTGCTGCTACATGGGGATTCAGTTGTCTGAAAAAACGCGTTTATTTCGGGCTGAAAAACACGTTTTGAAAAGTGTACTGTTACTGCCCCATAACTTACATGGGGTTGACCAAACTTGCAGAAACACGTTTATTTCTGCTGAAAAACATGTTTTGACACTTTCAGCACACTGGGGTTAAGATCTGAGTGTGTGGGCTCTTCTGAGCCTTGCTGCTACATGGGGATTCAGTTGTCTGAAAAAACGCGTTTATTTCGGGCTGAAAAACACGTTTTGAAAAGTGTACTGTTACTGCCCCATAACTTACATGGGGTTGACCAAACTTGCAGAAACATGTTTATTTCTGCTGAAAAACATGTTTTGACACTTTCAGCACACTGGGGTTAAGATCTGATTGTGTGGGCTCTTCTGAGCCTTGCTGCTACATGGGTATTCAGTTGTCTGAAAAAACGCGTTTATTTCGGGCTGAAAAACACGTTTTGAAAAGTGTACTGTTACTGCCCCATAACTTACATGGGGTTGACCAAACTTGCAGAAACATGTTTATTTCTGCTGAAAAACATGTTTTGACACTTTCAGCACACTGGGGTTAAGATCTGAGTGTGTGGGCTCTTCTGAGCCTTGCTGCTACATGGGGATTCAGTTGTCTGAAAAAACGCGTTTATTTCGGGCTGAAAAACACGTTTTGAAAAGTGTACTGTTACTGCCCCATAACTTACATGGGGTTGACCAAACTTGCAGAAACATGTTTATTTCTGCTGAAAAAGATGTTTTGACACTTTCAGCACACTGGGGTTAAGATCTGAGTGTGTGGGCTCTTCTGAGCCTTGCTGCTACATGGGGATTCAGTTGTCTGAAAAAACGCGTTTATTTCGGGCTGAAAAACACGTTTTGAAAAGTGTACTGTTACTGCCCCATAACTTACATGGGGTTGACCAAACTTGCAGAAACATGTTTATTTCTGCTGAAAAACATGTTTTGACACTTTCAGCACACTGGGGTTAAGATCTGAGTGTGTGGGCTCTTCTGAGCCTTGCTGCTACATGGGGATTCAGTTGTCTGAAAAAACGCGTTTATTTCGGGCTGAAAAACACGTTTTGAAAAGTGTACTGTTACTGCCCCATAACTTACATGGGGTTGACCAAACTTGCAGAAACATGTTTATTTCTGCTGAAAAACATGTTTTGACACTTTCAGCACACTGGGGTTAAGATCTGAGTGTGTGGGCTCTTCTGAGCCTTGTTGCTACATGGGGATTCAGTTGTCTGAAAAAACGCGTTTATTTCGGGCTGAAAAACACGTTTTGAAAAGTGTATTGTTACTGCCCCATAACTTACATGGGGTTGACCAAACTTGCAGAAACATGTTTATTTCTGCTGAAAAACATGTTTTGACACTTTCAGCACACTGGGGTTAAGATCTGAGTGTGTGGGCTCTTCTGAGCCTTGCTGCTACATGGGGATTCAGTTGTCTGAAAAAACGCGTTTATTTCGGGCTGAAAAACACGTTTTGAAAAGTGTACTGTTACTGCCCCATAACTTACATGGGGTTGACCAAACTTGCAGAAACATGTTTATTTCTGCTGAAAAACATGTTTTGACACTTTCAGCACACTGGGGTTAAGATCTGAGTGTGTGGGCTCTTCTGAGCCTTGCTGCTACATGGGGATTCAGTTGTCTGAAAAAACGCGTTTATTTCGGGCTGAAAAACACGTTTTGAAAAGTGTACTGTTACTGCCCCATAACTTACATGGGGTTGACCAAACTTGCAGAAACATGTTTATTTCTGCTGAAAAACATGTTTTGACACTTTCAGCACACTGGGGTTAAGATCTGAGTGTGTGGGCTCTTCTGAGCCTTGCTGCTACATGGGGATTCAGTTGTCTGAAAAAACGCGTTTATTTCGGGCTGAAAAACACGTTTTGAAAAGTGTACTGTTACTGCCCCATAACTTACATGGGGTTGACCAAACTTGCAGAAACATGTTTATTTCTGCTGAAAAACATGTTTTGACACTTTCAGCACACTGGGGTTAAGATCTGAGTGTGTGGGCTCTTCTGAGCCTTGCTGCTACATGGGGATTCAGTTGTCTGAAAAAACGCGTTTATTTCGGGCTGAAAAACACGTTTTGAAAAGTGTACTGTTACTGCCCCATAACTTACATGGGGTTGACCAAACTTGCAGAAACATGTTTATTTCTGCTGAAAAACATGTTTTGACACTTTCAGCACACTGGGGTTAAGATCTGAGTGTGTGGGCTCTTCTGAGCCTTGCTGCTACATGGGTATTCAGTTGTCTGAAAAAACGCGTTTATTTCGGGCTGAAAAACACGTTTTGAAAAGTGTACTGTTACTGCCCCATAACTTACATGGGGTTGACCAAACTTGCAGAAACATGTTTATTTCTGCTGAAAAACATGTTTTGACACTTTCAGCACACTGGGGTTAAGATCTGAGTGTGTGGGCTCTTCTGAGCCTTGTTGCTACATGGGGATTCAGTTGTCTGAAAAAACGCGTTTATTTCGGGCTGAAAAACACGTTTTGAAAAGTGTATTGTTACTGCCCCATAACTTACATGGGGTTGACCAAACTTGCAGAAACATGTTTATTTCTGCTGAAAAACATGTTTTGACACTTTCAGCACACTGGGGTTAAGATCTGAGTGTGTGGGCTCTTCTGAGCCTTGTTGCTACATGGGGATTCAGTTGTCTGAAAAAACGCGTTTATTTCGGGCTGAAAAACACGTTTTGAAAAGTGTATTGTTACTGCCCCATATCTTACATGGGGTTGACCAAACTTGCAGAAACATGTTTATTTCTGCTGAAAAACATGTTTTGACACTTTCAGCACACTGGGGTTAAGATCTGAGTGTGTGGGCTCTTCTGAGCCTTGCTGCTACATGGGGATTCAGTTGTCTGAAAAAACGCGTTTATTTCGGGCTGAAAAACACGTTTTGAAAAGTGTACTGTTACTGCCCCATAACTTACATGGGGTTGACCAAACTTGCAGAAACATGTTTATTTCTGCTGAAAAACATGTTTTGACACTTTCAGCACACTGGGGTTAAGATCTGAGTGTGTGGGCTCTTCTGAGCCTTGCTGCTACATGGGGATTCAGTTGTATGAAAAAACGCGTTTATTTCGGGCTGAAAAACACGTTTTGAAAAGTGTACTGTTACTGCCCCATAACTTACATGGGGTTGACCAAACTTGCAGAAACATGTTTATTTCTGCTGAAAAACATGTTTTGACACTTTCAGCACACTGGGGTTAAGATCTGAGTGTGTGGGCTCTTCTGAGCCTTGCTGCTACATGGGGATTCAGTTGTCTGAAAAAACGTGTTTATTTCGGGCTGAAAAACACGTTTTGCAGAGTGTACTGTTACTGCCCCATAACTTACATGGGGTTGACCAAACTTGCAGAAACATGTTTATTTCTGCTGAAAAACATGTTTTGACACTTTCAGCACACTGGGGTTAAGATCTGAGTGTGTGGGCTCTTCTGAGCCTTGTTGCTACATGGGGATTCAGTTGTCTGAAAAAACGCGTTTATTTCGGGCTGAAAAACACGTTTTGAAAAGTGTATTGTTACTGCCCCATAACTTACATGGGGTTGACCAAACTTGCAGAAACATGTTTATTTCTGCTGAAAAACATGTTTTGACACTTTCAGCACACTGGGGTTAAGATCTGAGTGTGTGGGCTCTTCTGAGCCTTGTTGCTACATGGGGATTCAGTTGTCTGAAAAAACGCGTTTATTTCGGGCTGAAAAACACGTTTTGAAAAGTGTATTGTTACTGCCCCATATCTTACATGGGGTTGACCAAACTTGCAGAAACATGTTTATTTCTGCTGAAAAACATGTTTTGACACTTTCAGCACACTGGGGTTAAGATCTGAGTGTGTGGGCTCTTCTGAGCCTTGCTGCTACATGGGGATTCAGTTGTCTGAAAAAACGCGTTTATTTCGGGCTGAAAAACACGTTTTGAAAAGTGTACTGTTACTGCCCCATAACTTACATGGGGTTGACCAAACTTGCAGAAACATGTTTATTTCTGCTGAAAAACATGTTTTGACACTTTCAGCACACTGGGGTTAAGATCTGAGTGTGTGGGCTCTTCTGAGCCTTGCTGCTACATGGGGATTCAGTTGTCTGAAAAACACCGTTTATTTCGGGCTGAAAAACACGTTTTGAAAAGTGTACTGTTACTGCCCCATAACTTACATGGGGTTGACCAAACTTGCAGAAACATGTTTATTTCTGCTGAAAAACATGTTTTGACACTTTCAGCACACTGGGGTTAAGATCTGAGTGTGTGGGCTCTTCTGAGCCTTGTTGCTACATGGGGATTCAGTTGTCTGAAAAAAACGCGTTTATTTCGGGCTGAAAAACACGTTTTGAAAAGTGTATTGTTACTGCCCCATAACTTACATGGGGTTGACCAAACTTGCAGAAACATGTTTATTTCTGCTGAAAAACATGTTTTGACACTTTCAGCACACTGGGGTTAAGATCTGAGTGTGTGGGCTCTTCTGAGCCTTGTTGCTACATGGGGATTCAGTTGTCTGAAAAAACGCGTTTATTTCGGGCTGAAAAACACGTTTTGAAAAGTGTATTGTTACTGCCCCATATCTTACATGGGGTTGACCAAACTTGCAGAAACATGTTTATTTCTGCTGAAAAACATGTTTTGACACTTTCAGCACACTGGGGTTAAGATCTGAGTGTGTGGGCTCTTCTGAGCCTTGCTGCTACATGGGGATTCAGTTGTCTGAAAAAACGCGTTTATTTCGGGCTGAAAAACACGTTTTGAAAAGTGTACTGTTACTGCCCCATAACTTACATGGGGTTGACCAAACTTGCAGAAACATGTTTATTTCTGCTGAAAAACATGTTTTGACACTTTCAGCACACTGGGGTTAAGATCTGAGTGTGTGGGCTCTTCTGAGCCTTGCTGCTACATGGGGATTCAGTTGTCTGAAAAAACGCGTTTATTTCGGGCTGAAAAACACGTTTTGAAAAGTGTACTGTTACTGCCCCATAACTTACATGGGGTTGACCAAACTTGCAGAAACATGTTTATTTCTGCTGAAAAACATGTTTTGACACTTTCAGCACACTGGGGTTAAGATCTGAGTGTGTGGGCTCTTCTGAGCCTTGCTGCTACATGGGGATTCAGTTGTCTGAAAAAACGCGTTTATTTCGGGCTGAAAAACACGTTTTGAAAAGTGTACTGTTACTGCCCCATAACTTACATGGGGTTGACCAAACTTGCAGAAACATGTTTATTTCTGCTGAAAAACATGTTTTGACACTTTCAGCACACTGGGGTTAAGATCTGAGTGTGTGGGCTCTTCTGAGCCTTGCTGCTACATGGGGATTCAGTTGTCTGAAAAAACGCGTTTATTTCGGGCTGAAAAACACGTTTTGAAAAGTGTACTGTTACTGCCCCATAACTTACATGGGGTTGACCAAACTTGCAGAAACACGTTTATTTCTGCTGAAAAACATGTTTTGACACTTTCAGCACACTGGGGTTAAGATCTGAGTGTGTGGGCTCTTCTGAGCCTTGCTGCTACATGGGGATTCAGTTGTCTGAAAAAACGCGTTTACAGTGCCTTGCGAAAGTATTCGGCCCCCTTGAACTTTTCAACCTTTTGCCACATTTCAGGCTTCAAACATAAAGATATAAATTTTTTATTTTATGTGAAGAATCACCAACAAGTGGGACACAATTGTGAAGTGGAACGAAATCTATTGGATTTTTGAAACTTTTTTAACTAATAAAAAAATAAAAAGTGGGGCGTGCAAAATTATTCGGCCCCTTTACTTTCAGTGCAGCAAACTCACTCCAGAAGTTCAGCGAGGATCTCTGAATGATCCAATGTTGTCCTAAATGACTGATGGTGATAAATAGAATCCACCTGTGTGTAATCAAGTCTCTGTATAAATGCACCTGCTCTGTGATAGTCTCAAGGTTCTGTTGAAAGCGCAGAGAGCATCATGAAGACCAAGGAACACACCAGGCAGGTCCGTAATACTGTTGTGGAGAAGTTTAAAGCCGGATTTGGATACAAAAAGATTTCCCAAGCTTCAAACATCCCAAGGAGCACTGTGCAAGCGATCATCTTGAAATGGAAGGAGTATCAGACCACTGCAAATCTACCAAGACCTGGCCGTCCCTCTAAACTTTCAGCTCAGACAAGGAGAAGACTGATCAGAGATGCAGCCAAGAGGCCCATGATCACTCTGGATGAACTGCAGAGAACTACAGCTGAGGTGGGAGAGTCTGTCCATAGGACAACAATCAGTCTTACACTGCACAAATCTGGCCTTTATGGAAGAGTGGCAAGAAGAAAGCCATTTCTCAAAGATATCCATAAAAAGTCTCGTCTAAAGTTTGCCACAAGCCACCTGGGAGACACCCAAAACATGTGGAAGAAGGTGCTCTGGTCAGATGAAACCAAAATCGAACTTTTTGGCCACAAGGCAAAACGATATGTTTGGCGTAAAAGCAACACAGCTCATCACCCTCAACACACCATCCCCACTGTCAAACATGGTGGTGGCAGCATCATGGTTTGGGCCTGCTTTTCTTCAGCAGGGACAGGGAAGATGGTTAAAATTGAGGGGAAGATGGATGCAGCCAAATACAGGACCATTCTGGATGAAAACCTGTTGGAGTCTGCAAAAGACCTGAAACTGGGACGGAGATTTATCTTCCAACAAGACAATGATCCCAAACATACAGCAAAATCTACAAAGGAATGGTTCACAAATAAACGTATCCAGGTGTTTGAATGGCCAAGTCAAAGTCCAGACCTGAATCCAATCGAGAATCTGTGGAAAGAGCTGAAAACTGCTGTTCACAAACGCTCTCCATCCAACCTCACTGAGCTCGAGCTGTTTTGCAAGGAAGAATGGGCAAGAATTTCAGTCTCTCGATGTGCAAAACTGATAGAGACATACCCCAAGCGACTTGCAGCTGTAATCGCAGCAAAAGGTGGCTCTACAAAGTATTAACGCAAGGGGGCCGAATAATTTTGCACGCCCCACTTTTCATTTTTTTATTAGTTAAAAAAGTTTCAAAAATCCAATAGATTTCGTTCCACTTCACAATTGTGTCCCACTTGTTGGTGATTCTTGACATAAAATAAAAAAATTATATCTTTATGTTTGAAGCCTGAAATGTGGCAAAAGGTTGAAAAGTTCAAGGGGGCCGAATACTTTCGCAAGGCACTGTATTTCGGGCTGAAAAACACGTTTTGAAAAGTGTACTGTTACTGCCCCATAACTTACATGGGGTTGACCAAACTTGCAGAAACATGTTTATTTCTGCTGAAAAACATGTTTTGACACTTTCAGCACACTGGGGTTAAGATCTGAGTGTGTGGGCTCTTCTGAGCCTTGCTGCTACATGGGTATTCAGTTGTCTGAAAAAACGCGTTTATTTCGGGCTGAAAAACACGTTTTGAAAAGTGTACTGTTACTGCCCCATAACTTACATGGGGTTGACCAAACTTGCAGAAACATGTTTATTTCTGCTGAAAAACATGTTTTGACACTTTCAGCACACTGGGGTTAAGATCTGAGTGTGTGGGCTCTTCTGAGCCTTGCTGCTACATGGGGATTCAGTTGTCTGAAAAAACGCGTTTATTTCGGGCTGAAAAACACGTTTTGAAAAGTGTACTGTTACTGCCCCATAACTTACATGGGGTTGACCAAACTTGCAGAAACATGTTTATTTCTGCTGAAAAAGATGTTTTGACACTTTCAGCACACTGGGGTTAAGATCTGAGTGTGTGGGCTCTTCTGAGCCTTGCTGCTACATGGGGATTCAGTTGTCTGAAAAAACGCGTTTATTTCGGGCTGAAAAACACGTTTTGAAAAGTGTACTGTTACTGCCCCATAACTTACATGGGGTTGACCAAACTTGCAGAAACATGTTTATTTCTGCTGAAAAACATGTTTTGACACTTTCAGCACACTGGGGTTAAGATCTGAGTGTGTGGGCTCTTCTGAGCCTTGCTGCTACATGGGGATTCAGTTGTCTGAAAAAACGCGTTTATTTCGGGCTGAAAAACACGTTTTGAAAAGTGTACTGTTACTGCCCCATAACTTACATGGGGTTGACCAAACTTGCAGAAACATGTTTATTTCTGCTGAAAAACATGTTTTGACACTTTCAGCACACTGGGGTTAAGATCTGAGTGTGTGGGCTCTTCTGAGCCTTGTTGCTACATGGGGATTCAGTTGTCTGAAAAAACGCGTTTATTTCGGGCTGAAAAACACGTTTTGAAAAGTGTATTGTTACTGCCCCATAACTTACATGGGGTTGACCAAACTTGCAGAAACATGTTTATTTCTGCTGAAAAACATGTTTTGACACTTTCAGCACACTGGGGTTAAGATCTGAGTGTGTGGGCTCTTCTGAGCCTTGCTGCTACATGGGGATTCAGTTGTCTGAAAAAACGCGTTTATTTCGGGCTGAAAAACACGTTTTGAAAAGTGTACTGTTACTGCCCCATAACTTACATGGGGTTGACCAAACTTGCAGAAACATGTTTATTTCTGCTGAAAAACATGTTTTGACACTTTCAGCACACTGGGGTTAAGATCTGAGTGTGTGGGCTCTTCTGAGCCTTGCTGCTACATGGGGATTCAGTTGTCTGAAAAAACGCGTTTATTTCGGGCTGAAAAACACGTTTTGAAAAGTGTACTGTTACTGCCCCATAACTTACATGGGGTTGACCAAACTTGCAGAAACATGTTTATTTCTGCTGAAAAACATGTTTTGACACTTTCAGCACACTGGGGTTAAGATCTGAGTGTGTGGGCTCTTCTGAGCCTTGTTGCTACATGGGGATTCAGTTGTCTGAAAAAACGCGTTTATTTCGGGCTGAAAAACACGTTTTGAAAAGTGTATTGTTACTGCCCCATATCTTACATGGGGTTGACCAAACTTGCAGAAACATGTTTATTTCTGCTGAAAAACATGTTTTGACACTTTCAGCACACTGGGGTTAAGATCTGAGTGTGTGGGCTCTTCTGAGCCTTGCTGCTACATGGGGATTCAGTTGTCTGAAAAAAACGCGTTTATTTCGGGCTGAAAAACACGTTTTGAAAAGTGTACTGTTACTGCCCCATAACTTACATGGGGTTGACCAAACTTGCAGAAACATGTTTATTTCTGCTGAAAAACATGTTTTGACACTTTAAGCACACTGGGGTTAAGATCTGAGTGTGTGGGCTCTTCTGAGCCTTGTTGCTACATGGGGATTCAGTTGTCTGAAAAAACGCGTTTATTTCGGGCTGAAAAACACGTTTTGAAAAGTGTATTGTTACTGCCCCATAACTTACATGGGGTTGACCAAACTTGCAGAAACATGTTTATTTCTGCTGAAAAACATGTTTTGACACTTTCAGCACACTGGGGTTAAGATCTGAGTGTGTGGGCTCTTCTGAGCCTTGCTGCTACATGGGGATTCAGTTGTCTGAAAAAACGCGTTTATTTCGGGCTGAAAAACACGTTTTGCAGAGTGTACTGTTACTGCCCCATAACTTACATGGGGTTGACCAAACTTGCAGAAACATGTTTATTTCTGCTGAAAAACATGTTTTGACACTTTCAGCACACTGGGGTTAAGATCTGAGTGTGTGGGCTCTTCTGAGCCTTGTTGCTACATGGGGATTCAGTTGTCTGAAAAAACGCGTTTATTTCGGGCTGAAAAACACGTTTTGAAAAGTGTATTGTTACTGCCCCATAACTTACATGGGGTTGACCAAACTTGCAGAAACATGTTTATTTCTGCTGAAAAACATGTTTTGACACTTTCAGCACACTGGGGTTAAGATCTGAGTGTGTGGGCTCTTCTGAGCCTTGTTGCTACATGGGGATTCAGTTGTCTGAAAAAACGCGTTTATTTCGGGCTGAAAAACACGTTTTGAAAAGTGTATTGTTACTGCCCCATATCTTACATGGGGTTGACCAAACTTGCAGAAACATGTTTATTTCTGCTGAAAAACATGTTTTGACACTTTCAGCACACTGGGGTTAAGATCTGAGTGTGTGGGCTCTTCTGAGCCTTGCTGCTACATGGGGATTCAGTTGTATGAAAAAACGCGTTTATTTCGGGCTGAAAAACACGTTTTGAAAAGTGTACTGTTACTGCCCCATAACTTACATGGGGTTGACCAAACTTGCAGAAACATGTTTATTTCTGCTGAAAAACATGTTTTGACACTTTCAGCACACTGGGGTTAAGATCTGAGTGTGTGGGCTCTTCTGAGCCTTGCTGCTACATGGGGATTCAGTTGTCTGAAAAACCGCGTTTATTTCGGGCTGAAAAACACGTTTTGAAAAGTGTACTGTTACTGCCCCATAACTTACATGGGGTTGACCAAACTTGCAGAAACATGTTTATTTCTGCTGAAAAACATGTTTTGACACTTTCAGCACACTGGGGTTAAGATCTGAGTGTGTGGGCTCTTCTGAGCCTTGTTGCTACATGGGGATTCAGTTGTCTGAAAAAAACGCGTTTATTTCGGGCTGAAAAACACGTTTTGAAAAGTGTACTGATACTGCCCCATAACTTACATGGGGTTGACCAAACTTGCAGAAACATGTTTATTTCTGCTGAAAAACATGTTTTGACACTTTCAGCACACTGGGGTTAAGATCTGAGTGTGTGGGCTCTTCTGAGCCTTGCTGCTACATGGGGATTCAGTTGTCTGAAAAAACGCGTTTATTTCGGGCTGAAAAACACGTTTTGAAAAGTGTACTGTTACTGCCCCATAACTTACATGGGGTTGACCAAACTTGCAGAAACACGTTTATTTCTGCTGAAAAACATGTTTTGACACTTTCAGCACACTGGGGTTAAGATCTGAGTGTGTGGGCTCTTCTGAGCCTTGCTGCTACATGGGGATTCAGTTGTCTGAAAAAACGCGTTTATTTCGGGCTGAAAAACACGTTTTGAAAAGTGTACTGTTACTGCCCCATAACTTACATGGGGTTGACCAAACTTGCAGAAACATGTTTATTTCTGCTGAAAAACATGTTTTGACACTTTCAGCACACTGGGGTTAAGATCTGAGTGTGTGGGCTCTTCTGAGCCTTGCTGCTACATGGGTATTCAGTTGTCTGAAAAAACGCGTTTATTTCGGGCTGAAAAACACGTTTTGAAAAGTGTACTGTTACTGCCCCATAACTTACATGGGGTTGACCAAACTTGCAGAAACATGTTTATTTCTGCTGAAAAACATGTTTTGACACTTTCAGCACACTGGGGTTAAGATCTGAGTGTGTGGGCTCTTCTGAGCCTTGCTGCTACATGGGGATTCAGTTGTCTGAAAAAACGCGTTTATTTCGGGCTGAAAAACACGTTTTGAAAAGTGTACTGTTACTGCCCCATAACTTACATGGGGTTGACCAAACTTGCAGAAACATGTTTATTTCTGCTGAAAAAGATGTTTTGACACTTTCAGCACACTGGGGTTAAGATCTGAGTGTGTGGGCTCTTCTGAGCCTTGCTGCTACATGGGGATTCAGTTGTCTGAAAAAACGCGTTTATTTCGGGCTGAAAAACACGTTTTGAAAAGTGTACTGTTACTGCCCCATAACTTACATGGGGTTGACCAAACTTGCAGAAACATGTTTATTTCTGCTGAAAAACATGTTTTGACACTTTCAGCACACTGGGGTTAAGATCTGAGTGTGTGGGCTCTTCTGAGCCTTGCTGCTACATGGGGATTCAGTTGTCTGAAAAAACGCGTTTATTTCGGGCTGAAAAACACGTTTTGAAAAGTGTACTGTTACTGCCCCATAACTTACATGGGGTTGACCAAACTTGCAGAAACATGTTTATTTCTGCTGAAAAACATGTTTTGACACTTTCAGCACACTGGGGTTAAGATCTGAGTGTGTGGGCTCTTCTGAGCCTTGCTGCTACATGGGGATTCAGTTGTCTGAAAAAACGCGTTTATTTCGGGCTGAAAAACACGTTTTGAAAAGTGTACTGTTACTGCCCCATAACTTACATGGGGTTGACCAAACTTGCAGAAACACGTTTATTTCTGCTGAAAAACATGTTTTGACACTTTCAGCACACTGGGGTTAAGATCTGAGTGTGTGGGCTCTTCTGAGCCTTGCTGCTACATGGGGATTCAGTTGTCTGAAAAAACGCGTTTATTTCGGGCTGAAAAACACGTTTTGAAAAGTGTACTGTTACTGCCCCATAACTTACATGGGGTTGACCAAACTTGCAGAAACATGTTTATTTCTGCTGAAAAACATGTTTTGACACTTTCAGCACACTGGGGTTAAGATCTGATTGTGTGGGCTCTTCTGAGCCTTGCTGCTACATGGGTATTCAGTTGTCTGAAAAAACGCGTTTATTTCGGGCTGAAAAACACGTTTTGAAAAGTGTACTGTTACTGCCCCATAACTTACATGGGGTTGACCAAACTTGCAGAAACATGTTTATTTCTGCTGAAAAACATGTTTTGACACTTTCAGCACACTGGGGTTAAGATCTGAGTGTGTGGGCTCTTCTGAGCCTTGCTGCTACATGGGGATTCAGTTGTCTGAAAAAACGCGTTTATTTCGGGCTGAAAAACACGTTTTGAAAAGTGTACTGTTACTGCCCCATAACTTACATGGGGTTGACCAAACTTGCAGAAACATGTTTATTTCTGCTGAAAAAGATGTTTTGACACTTTCAGCACACTGGGGTTAAGATCTGAGTGTGTGGGCTCTTCTGAGCCTTGCTGCTACATGGGGATTCAGTTGTCTGAAAAAACGCGTTTATTTCGGGCTGAAAAACACGTTTTGAAAAGTGTACTGTTACTGCCCCATAACTTACATGGGGTTGACCAAACTTGCAGAAACATGTTTATTTCTGCTGAAAAACATGTTTTGACACTTTCAGCACACTGGGGTTAAGATCTGAGTGTGTGGGCTCTTCTGAGCCTTGCTGCTACATGGGGATTCAGTTGTCTGAAAAAACGCGTTTATTTCGGGCTGAAAAACACGTTTTGAAAAGTGTACTGTTACTGCCCCATAACTTACATGGGGTTGACCAAACTTGCAGAAACATGTTTATTTCTGCTGAAAAACATGTTTTGACACTTTCAGCACACTGGGGTTAAGATCTGAGTGTGTGGGCTCTTCTGAGCCTTGTTGCTACATGGGGATTCAGTTGTCTGAAAAAACGCGTTTATTTCGGGCTGAAAAACACGTTTTGAAAAGTGTATTGTTACTGCCCCATAACTTACATGGGGTTGACCAAACTTGCAGAAACATGTTTATTTCTGCTGAAAAACATGTTTTGACACTTTCAGCACACTGGGGTTAAGATCTGAGTGTGTGGGCTCTTCTGAGCCTTGCTGCTACATGGGGATTCAGTTGTCTGAAAAAACGCGTTTATTTCGGGCTGAAAAACACGTTTTGAAAAGTGTACTGTTACTGCCCCATAACTTACATGGGGTTGACCAAACTTGCAGAAACATGTTTATTTCTGCTGAAAAACATGTTTTGACACTTTCAGCACACTGGGGTTAAGATCTGAGTGTGTGGGCTCTTCTGAGCCTTGCTGCTACATGGGGATTCAGTTGGTCTGAAAAAACGCGTTTATTTCGGGCTGAAAAACACGTTTTGAAAAGTGTACTGTTACTGCCCCATAACTTACATGGGGTTGACCAAACTTGCAGAAACATGTTTATTTCTGCTGAAAAACATGTTTTGACACTTTCAGCACACTGGGGTTAAGATCTGAGTGTGTGGGCTCTTCTGAGCCTTGCTGCTACATGGGGATTCAGTTGTCTGAAAAAACGCGTTTATTTCGGGCTGAAAAACACGTTTTGAAAAGTGTACTGTTACTGCCCCATAACTTACATGGGGTTGACCAAACTTGCAGAAACATGTTTATTTCTGCTGAAAAACATGTTTTGACACTTTCAGCACACTGGGGTTAAGATCTGAGTGTGTGGGCTCTTCTGAGCCTTGCTGCTACATGGGGATTCAGTTGTCTGAAAAACGCGTTTATTTCGGGCTGAAAAACACGTTTTGAAAAGTGTACTGTTACTGCCCCATAACTTACATGGGGTTGACCAAACTTGCAGAAACATGTTTATTTCTGCTGAAAAACATGTTTTGACACTTTCAGCACACTGGGGTTAAGATCTGAGTGTGTGGGCTCTTCTGAGCCTTGCTGCTACATGGGTATTCAGTTGTCTGAAAAAACGCGTTTATTTCGGGCTGAAAAACACGTTTTGAAAAGTGTACTGTTACTGCCCCATAACTTACATGGGGTTGACCAAACTTGCAGAAACATGTTTATTTCTGCTGAAAAACATGTTTTGACACTTTCAGCACACTGGGGTTAAGATCTGAGTGTGTGGGCTCTTCTGAGCCTTGTTGCTACATGGGGATTCAGTTGTCTGAAAAAACGCGTTTATTTCGGGCTGAAAAACACGTTTTGAAAAGTGTATTGTTACTGCCCCATAACTTACATGGGGTTGACCAAACTTGCAGAAACATGTTTATTTCTGCTGAAAAACATGTTTTGACACTTTCAGCACACTGGGGTTAAGATCTGAGTGTGTGGGCTCTTCTGAGCCTTGTTGCTACATGGGGATTCAGTTGTCTGAAAAAACGCGTTTATTTCGGGCTGAAAAACACGTTTTGAAAAGTGTATTGTTACTGCCCCATATCTTACATGGGGTTGACCAAACTTGCAGAAACATGTTTATTTCTGCTGAAAAACATGTTTTGACACTTTCAGCACACTGGGGTTAAGATCTGAGTGTGTGGGCTCTTCTGAGCCTTGCTGCTACATGGGGATTCAGTTGTCTGAAAAAACGCGTTTATTTCGGGCTGAAAAACACGTTTTGAAAAGTGTACTGTTACTGCCCCATAACTTACATGGGGTTGACCAAACTTGCAGAAACATGTTTATTTCTGCTGAAAAACATGTTTTGACACTTTCAGCACACTGGGGTTAAGATCTGAGTGTGTGGGCTCTTCTGAGCCTTGCTGCTACATGGGGATTCAGTTGTCTGAAAAAACGCGTTTATTTCGGGCTGAAAAACACGTTTTGAAAAGTGTACTGTTACTGCCCCATAACTTACATGGGGTTGACCAAACTTGCAGAAACATGTTTATTTCTGCTGAAAAACATGTTTTGACACTTTCAGCACACTGGGGTTAAGATCTGAGTGTGTGGGCTCTTCTGAGCCTTGCTGCTACATGGGGATTCAGTTGTCTGAAAAAACGCGTTTATTTCGGGCTGAAAAACACGTTTTGCAGAGTGTACTGTTACTGCCCCATAACTTACATGGGGTTGACCAAACTTGCAGAAACATGTTTATTTCTGCTGAAAAACACGTTTTGACCCTTTCTGCACACTGGGGTTAAGATCTGAGTGTGTGGGCTCTTCTGAGCCTTGCTGCTACATGGGGATTCAGTTGTCTGAAAAAACGCGTTTATTTCGGGCTGAAAAACACGTTTTGAAAAGTGTACTGTTACTGCCCCATAACTTACATGGGGTTGACCAAACTTGCAGAAACATGTTTATTTCTGCTGAAAAACATGTTTTGACACTTTCAGCACACTGGGGTTAAGATCTGAGTGTGTGGGCTCTTCTGAGCCTTGCTGCTACATGGGTATTCAGTTGTCTGAAAAAACGCGTTTATTTCGGGCTGAAAAACACGTTTTGAAAAGTGTACTGTTACTGCCCCATAACTTACATGGGGTTGACCAAACTTGCAGAAACATGTTTATTTCTGCTGAAAAACATGTTTTGACACTTTCAGCACACTGGGGTTAAGATCTGAGTGTGTGGGCTCTTCTGAGCCTTGTTGCTACATGGGGATTCAGTTGTCTGAAAAAACGCGTTTATTTCGGGCTGAAAAACACGTTTTGAAAAGTGTATTGTTACTGCCCCATAACTTACATGGGGTTGACCAAACTTGCAGAAACATGTTTATTTCTGCTGAAAAACATGTTTTGACACTTTCAGCACACTGGGGTTAAGATCTGAGTGTGTGGGCTCTTCTGAGCCTTGTTGCTACATGGGGATTCAGTTGTCTGAAAAAACGCGTTTATTTCGGGCTGAAAAACACGTTTTGAAAAGTGTATTGTTACTGCCCCATATCTTACATGGGGTTGACCAAACTTGCAGAAACATGTTTATTTCTGCTGAAAAACATGTTTTGACACTTTCAGCACACTGGGGTTAAGATCTGAGTGTGTGGGCTCTTCTGAGCCTTGCTGCTACATGGGGATTCAGTTGTCTGAAAAAACGTGTTTATTTCGGGCTGAAAAACACGTTTTGAAAAGTGTACTGTTACTGCCCCATAACTTACATGGGGTTGACCAAACTTGCAGAAACATGTTTATTTCTGCTGAAAAACATGTTTTGACACTTTCAGCACACTGGGGTTAAGATCTGAGTGTGTGGGCTCTTCTGAGCCTTGCTGCTACATGGGGATTCAGTTGTCTGAAAAAACGCGTTTATTTCGGGCTGAAAAACACGTTTTGAAAAGTGTACTGTTACTGCCCCATAACTTACATGGGGTTGACCAAACTTGCAGAAACATGTTTATTTCTGCTGAAAAACATGTTTTGACACTTTCAGCACACTGGGGTTAAGATCTGAGTGTGTGGGCTCTTCTGAGCCTTGTTGCTACATGGGGATTCAGTTGTCTGAAAAAACGCGTTTATTTCGGGCTGAAAAACACGTTTTGAAAAGTGTATTGTTACTGCCCCATAACTTACATGGGGTTGACCAAACTTGCAGAAACATGTTTATTTCTGCTGAAAAACATGTTTTGACACTTTCAGCACACTGGGGTTAAGATCTGAGTGTGTGGGCTCTTCTGAGCCTTGTTGCTACATGGGGATTCAGTTGTCTGAAAAAACGCGTTTATTTCGGGCTGAAAAACACGTTTTGAAAAGTGTATTGTTACTGCCCCATATCTTACATGGGGTTGACCAAACTTGCAGAAACATGTTTATTTCTGCTGAAAAACATGTTTTGACACTTTCAGCACACTGGGGTTAAGATCTGAGTGTGTGGGCTCTTCTGAGCCTTGCTGCTACATGGGGATTCAGTTGTCTGAAAAAACGCGTTTATTTCGGGCTGAAAAACACGTTTTGAAAAGTGTACTGTTACTGCCCCATAACTTACATGGGGTTGACCAAACTTGCAGAAACATGTTTATTTCTGCTGAAAAACATGTTTTGACACTTTCAGCACACTGGGGTTAAGATCTGAGTGTGTGGGCTCTTCTGAGCCTTGCTGCTACATGGGGATTCAGTTGTCTGAAAAAACGCGTTTATTTCGGGCTGAAAAACACGTTTTGAAAAGTGTACTGTTACTGCCCCATAACTTACATGGGGTTGACCAAACTTGCAGAAACATGTTTATTTCTGCTGAAAAACATGTTATGACACTTTCAGCACACTGGGGTTAAGATCTGAGTGTGTGGGCTCTTCTGAGCCTTGCTGCTACATGGGGATTCAGTTGTCTGAAAAAACGCGTTTATTTCGGGCTGAAAAACACGTTTTGAAAAGTGTACTGTTACTGCCCCATAACTTACATGGGGTTGACCAAACTTGCAGAAACATGTTTATTTCTGCTGAAAAACATGTTTTGACACTTTCAGCACACTGGGGTTAAGATCTGAGTGTGTGGGCTCTTCTGAGCCTTGCTGCTACATGGGGATTCAGTTGTCTGAAAAAACGTGTTTATTTCGGGCTGAAAAACACGTTTTGAAAAGTGTACTGTTACTGCCCCATAACTTACATGGGGTTGACCAAACTTGCAGAAACATGTTTATTTCTGCTGAAAAACATGTTTTGACACTTTCAGCACACTGGGGTTAAGATCTGAGTGTGTGGGCTCTTCTGAGCCTTGCTGCTACATGGGGATTCAGTTGTCTGAAAAAACGCGTTTATTTCGGGCTGAAAAACACGTTTTGCAGAGTGTACTGTTACTGCCCCATAACTTACATAGGGTTGACCAAACTTGCAGAAACATGTTTATTTCTGCTGAAAAACACGTTTTGACCCTTTCTGCACACTGGGGTTAAGATCTGAGTGTGTGGGCTCTTCTGAGCCTTGCTGCTACATGGGGATTCAGTTGTATGAAAAAACGCGTTTATTTCGGGCTGAAAAACACGTTTTGAAAAGTGTACTGTTACTGCCCCATAACTTACATGGGGTTGACCAAACTTGCAGAAACATGTTTATTTCTGCTGAAAAACATGTTTTGACACTTTCAGCACACTGGGGTTAAGATCTGAGTGTGTGGGCTCTTCTGAGCCTTGCTGCTACATGGGTATTCAGTTGTCTGAAAAAACGCGTTTATTTCGGGCTGAAAAACACGTTTTGAAAAGTGTACTGTTACTGCCCCATAACTTACATGGGGTTGACCAAACTTGCAGAAACATGTTTATTTCTGCTGAAAAACATGTTTTGACACTTTCAGCACACTGGGGTTAAGATCTGAGTGTGTGGGCTCTTCTGAGCCTTGTTGCTACATGGGGATTCAGTTGTCTGAAAAAACGCGTTTATTTCGGGTTGAAAAACACGTTTTGAAAAGTGTATTGTTACTGCCCCATAACTTACATGGGGTTGACCAAACTTGCAGAAACATGTTTATTTCTGCTGAAAAACATGTTTTGACACTTTCAGCACACTGGGGTTAAGATCTGAGTGTGTGGGCTCTTCTGAGCCTTGTTGCTACATGGGGATTCAGTTGTCTGAAAAAACGCGTTTATTTCGGGCTGAAAAACACGTTTTGAAAAGTGTATTGTTACTGCCCCATATCTTACATGGGGTTGACCAAACTTGCAGAAACATGTTTATTTCTGCTGAAAAACATGTTTTGACACTTTCAGCACACTGGGGTTAAGATCTGAGTGTGTGGGCTCTTCTGAGCCTTGCTGCTACATGGGGATTCAGTTGTCTGAAAAAACGCGTTTATTTCGGGCTGAAAAACACGTTTTGAAAAGTGTACTGTTACTGCCCCATAACTTACATGGGGTTGACCAAACTTGCAGAAACATGTTTATTTCTGCTGAAAAACATGTTTTGACACTTTCAGCACACTGGGGTTAAGATCTGAGTGTGTGGGCTCTTCTGAGCCTTGCTGCTACATGGGGATTCAGTTGTCTGAAAAAACGCGTTTATTTCGGGCTGAAAAACACGTTTTGAAAAGTGTACTGTTACTGCCCCATAACTTACATGGGGTTGACCAAACTTGCAGAAACATGTTTATTTCTGCTGAAAAACATGTTTTGACACTTTCAGCACACTGGGGTTAAGATCTGAGTGTGTGGGCTCTTCTGAGCCTTGTTGCTACATGGGGATTCAGTTGTCTGAAAAAACGCGTTTATTTCGGGCTGAAAAACACGTTTTGAAAAGTGTATTGTTACTGCCCCATAACTTACATGGGGTTGACCAAACTTGCAGAAACATGTTTATTTCTGCTGAAAAACATGTTTTGACACTTTCAGCACACTGGGGTTAAGATCTGAGTGTGTGGGCTCTTCTGAGCCTTGTTGCTACATGGGGATTAAGTTGTCTGAAAAAACGCGTTTATTTCGGGCTGAAAAACACGTTTTGAAAAGTGTATTGTTACTGCCCCATATCTTACATGGGGTTGACCAAACTTGCAGAAACATGTTTATTTCTGCTGAAAAACATGTTTTGACACTTTCAGCACACTGGGGTTAAGATCTGAGTGTGTGGGCTCTTCTGAGCCTTGCTGCTACATGGGGATTCAGTTGTCTGAAAAAACGCGTTTATTTCGGGCTGAAAAACACGTTTTGAAAAGTGTACTGTTACTGCCCCATAACTTACATGGGGTTGACCAAACTTGCAGAAACATGTTTATTTCTGCTGAAAAACATGTTTTGACACTTTCAGCACACTGGGGTTAAGATCTGAGTGTGTGGGCTCTTCTGAGCCTTGCTGCTACATGGGGATTCAGTTGTCTGAAAAAACGCGTTTATTTCGGGCTGAAAAACACGTTTTGAAAAGTGTACTGTTACTGCCCCATAACTTACATGGGGTTGACCAAACTTGCAGAAACATGTTTATTTCTGCTGAAAAACATGTTTTGACACTTTCAGCACACTGGGGTTAAGATCTGAGTGTGTGGGCTCTTCTGAGCCTTGCTGCTACATGGGGATTCAGTTGTCTGAAAAAACGCGTTTATTTCGGGCTGAAAAACACGTTTTGCAGAGTGTACTGTTACTGCCCCATAACTTACATGGGGTTGACCAAACTTGCAGAAACATGTTTATTTCTGCTGAAAAACACGTTTTGACCCTTTCTGCACACTGGGGTTAAGATCTGAGTGTGTGGGCTCTTCTGAGCCTTGCTGCTACATGGGGATTCAGTTGTCTGAAAAAATGCGTTTATTTCGGGCTGAAAAACACGTTTTGAAAAGTGTACTGTTACTGCCCCATAACTTACATGGGGTTGACCAAACTTGCAGAAACATGTTTATTTCTGCTGAAAAACATGTTTTGACACTTTCAGCACACTGGGGTTAAGATCTGAGTGTGTGGGCTCTTCTGAGCCTTCCTGCTACATGGTATTCAGTTGTCTGAAAAAACGCGTTTATTTCGGGCTGAAAAACACGTTTTGAAAAGTGTACTGTTACTGCCCCATAACTTACATGGGGTTGACCAAACTTGCAGAAACATGTTTATTTCTGCTGAAAAACATGTTTTGACACTTTCAGCACACTGGGGTTAAGATCTGAGTGTGTGGGCTCTTCTGAGCCTTGCTGCTACATGGGGATTCAGTTGTCTGAAAAAACGCGTTTATTTCGGGCTGAAAAACACGTTTTGAAAAGTGTACTGTTACTGTCCCATAACTTACATGGGGTTGACCAAACTTGCAGAAACACGTTTATTTCTGCTGAAAAACATGTTTTGACACTTTCAGCACACTGGGGTTAAGATCTGAGTGTGTGGGCTCTTCTGAGCCTTGCTGCTACATGGGGATTCAGTTGTCTGAAAAAACGCGTTTATTTCGGGCTGAAAAACACGTTTTGAAAAGTGTACTGTTACTGCCCCATAACTTACATGGGGTTGACCAAACTTGCAGAAACATGTTTATTTCTGCTGAAAAACATGTTTTGACACTTTCAGCACACTGGGGTTAAGATCTGAGTGTGTGGGCTCTTCTGAGCCTTGCTGCTACATGGGGATTCAGTTGTCTGAAAAAACGCGTTTATTTCGGGCTGAAAAACACGTTTTGAAAAGTGTACTGTTACTGCCCCATAACTTACATGGGGTTGACCAAACTTGCAGAAACATGTTTATTTCTGCTGAAAAACATGTTTTGACACTTTCAGCACACTGGGGTTAAGATCTGAGTGTGTGGGCTCTTTTGAGCCTTGCTGCTACATGGGGATTCAGTTGTCTGAAAAAACGCGTTTATTTCGGGCTGAAAAACACGTTTTGAAAAGTGTACTGTTACTGCCCCATAACTTACATGGGGTTGACCAAACTTGCAGAAACATGTTTATTTCTGCTGAAAAACATGTTTTGACACTTTCAGCACACTGGGGTTAAGATCTGAGTGTGTGGGCTCCTCTGAGCCTTGCTGCTACATGGGGATTCAGTTGTCTGAAAAAACGCGTTTATTTCGGGCTGAAAAACACGTTTTGAAAAGTGTACTGTTACTGCCCCATAACTTACATGGGGTTGACCAAACTTGCAGAAACATGTTTATTTCTGCTGAAAAACATGTTTTGACACTTTCAGCACACTGGGGTTAAGATCTGAGTGTGTGGGCTCTTCTGAGCCTTGTTGCTACATGGGGATTCAGTTGTCTGAAAAAACGCGTTTATTTCGGGCTGAAAAACACGTTTTGAAAAGTGTATTGTTACTGCCCCATAACTTACATGGGGTTGACCAAACTTGCAGAAACATGTTTATTTCTGCTGAAAAACATGTTTTGACACTTTCAGCACACTGGGGTTAAGATCTGAGTGTGTGGGCTCTTCTGAGCCTTGTTGCTACATGGGGATTCAGTTGTCTGAAAAAACGCGTTTATTTCGGGCTGAAAAACACGTTTTGCAGAGTGTACTGTTACTGCCCCATAACTTACATGGGGTTGACCAAACTTGCAGAAACATGTTTATTTCTGCTGAAAAACATGTTTTGACACTTTCAGCACACTGGGGTTAAGATCTGAGTGTGTGGGCTCTTCTGAGCCTTGTTGCTACATGGGGATTCAGTTGTCTGAAAAAACGCGTTTATTTCGGGCTGAAAAACACGTTTTGAAAAGTGTATTGTTACTGCCCCATAACTTACATGGGGTTGACCAAACTTGCAGAAACATGTTTATTTCTGCTGAAAAACATGTTTTGACACTTTCAGCACACTGGGGTTAAGATCTGAGTGTGTGGGCTCTTCTGAGCCTTGCTGCTACATGGGGATTCAGTTGTCTGAAAAAACGCGTTTATTTCGGGCTGAAAAACACGTTTTGAAAAGTGTACTGTTACTGCCCCATAACTTACATGGGGTTGACCAAACTTGCAGAAACACGTTTATTTCTGCTGAAAAACATGTTTTGACACTTTCAGCACACTGGGGTTAAGATCTGAGTGTGTGGGCTCTTCTGAGCCTTGCTGGTACATGGGGATTCAGTTGTCTGAAAAAACGCGTTTATTTCGGGCTGAAAAACACGTTTTGAAAAGTGTACTGTTACTGCCCCATAACTTACATGGGGTTGACCAAACTTGCAGAAACATGTTTATTTCTGCTGAAAAACATGTTTTGACACTTTCAGCACACTGGGGTTAAGATCTGAGTGTGTGGGCTCTTCTGAGCCTTGCTGCTACATGGGTATTCAGTTGTCTGAAAAAACGCGTTTATTTCGGGTTGAAAAACACGTTTTGAAAAGTGTACTGTTACTGCCCCATAACTTACATGGGGTTGACCAAACTTGCAGAAACATGTTTATTTCTGCTGAAAAACATGTTTTGACACTTTCAGCACACTGGGGTTAAGATCTGAGTGTGTGGGCTCTTCTGAGCCTTGCTGCTACATGGGGATTCAGTTGTCTGAAAAAACGCGTTTATTTCGGGCTGAAAAACACGTTTTGAAAAGTGTACTGTTACTGCCCCATAACTTACATGGGGTTGACCAAACTTGCAGAAACATGTTTATTTCTGCTGAAAAACATGTTTTGACACTTTCAGCACACTGGGGTTAAGATCTGAGTGTGTGGGCTCTTCTGAGCCTTGCTGCTACATGGGGATTCAGTTGTCTGAAAAAACGCGTTTATTTCGGGCTGAAAAACACGTTTTGAAAAGTGTACTGTTACTGCCCCATAACTTACATGGGGTTGACCAAACTTGCAGAAACATGTTTATTTCTGCTGAAAAACATGTTTTGACACTTTCAGCACACTGGGGTTAAGATCTGAGTGTGTGGGCTCTTCTGAGCCTTGCTGCTACATGGGGATTCAGTTGTCTGAAAAAACGCGTTTATTTCGGGCTGAAAAACACGTTTTGAAAAGTGTATTGTTACTGCCCCATAACTTGCATGGGGTTGACCAAACTTGCAGAAACATGTTTATTTCTGCTGAAAAACATGTTTTGACACTTTCAGCACACTGGGGTTAAGATCTGAGTGTGTGGGCTCTTCTGAGCCTTGCTGCTACATGGGGATTCAGTTGTCTGAAAAAACGCGTTTATTTCGGGCTGAAAAACACGTTTTGAAAAGTGTACTGTTACTGCCCCATAACTTACATGGGGTTGACCAAACTTGCAGAAACATGTTTATTTCTGCTGAAAAACATGTTTTGACACTTTCAGCACACTGGGGTTAAGATCTGAGTGTGTGGGCTCTTTTGAGCCTTGCTGCTACATGGGGATTCAGTTGTCTGAAAAAACGCGTTTATTTCGGGCTGAAAAACACGTTTTGAAAAGTGTACTGTTACTGCCCCATAACTTACATGGGGTTGACCAAACTTGCAGAAACATGTTTATTTCTGCTGAAAAACATGTTTTGACACTTTCAGCACACTGGGGTTAAGATCTGAGTGTGTGGGCTCTTCTGAGCCTTGCTGCTACATGGGGATTCAGTTGTCTGAAAAAACGCGTTTATTTCGGGCTGAAAAACACGTTTTGAAAAGTGTACTGTTACTGCCCCATAACTTACATGGGGTTGACCAAACTTGCAGAAACATGTTTATTTCTGCTGAAAAACATGTTTTGACAGTTTCAGCACACTGGGGTTAAGATCTGAGTGTGTGGGCTCTTCTGAGCCTTGTTGCTACATGGGGATTCAGTTGTCTGAAAAAACGCGTTTATTTCGGGCTGAAAAACACGTTTTGAAAAGTGTATTGTTACTGCCCCATAACTTACATGGGGTTGACCAAACTTGCAGAAACATGTTTATTTCTGCTGAAAAACATGTTTTGACACTTTCAGCACACTGGGGTTAAGATCTGAGTGTGTGGGCTCTTCTGAGCCTTGTTGCTACATGGGGATTCAGTTGTCTGAAAAAACGCGTTTATTTCGGGCTGAAAAACACGTTTTGAAAAGTGTATTGTTACTGCCCCATATCTTACATGGGGTTGACCAAACTTGCAGAAACATGTTTATTTCTGCTGAAAAACATGTTTTGACACTTTCAGCACACTGGGGTTAAGATCTGAGTGTGTGGGCTCTTCTGAGCCTTGCTGCTACATGGGGATTCAGTTGTCTGAAAAAATGCGTTTATTTCGGGCTGAAAAACACGTTTTGAAAAGTGTACTGTTACTGCCCCATAACTTACATGGGGTTGACCAAACTTGCAGAAACATGTTTATTTCTGCTGAAAAACATGTTTTGACACTTTCAGCACACTGGGGTTAAGATCTGAGTGTGTGGGCTCTTCTGAGCCTTGCTGCTACATGGGGATTCAGTTGTCTGAAAAAACGCGTTTATTTCGGGCTGAAAAACACGTTTTGAAAAGTGTACTGTTACTGCCCCATAACTTACATGGGGTTGACCAAACTTGCAGAAACATGTTTATTTCTGCTGAAAAACATGTTTTGACACTTTCAGCACACTGGGGTTAAGATCTGAGTGTGTGGGCTCTTCTGAGCCTTGCTGCTACATGGGGATTCAGTTGTCTGAAAAAACGTGTTTATTTCGGGCTGAAAAACACGTTTTGAAAAGTGTACTGTTACTGCCCCATAACTTACATGGGGTTGACCAAACTTGCAGAAACATGTTTATTTCTGCTGAAAAACATGTTTTGACACTTTCAGCACACTGGGGTTAAGATCTGAGTGTGTGGGCTCTTCTGAGCCTTGCTGCTACATGGGGATTCAGTTGTCTGAAAAAACGCGTTTATTTCGGGCTGAAAAACACGTTTTGCAGAGTGTACTGTTACTGCCCCATAACTTACATGGGGTTGACCAAACTTGCAGAAACATGTTTATTTCTGCTGAAAAACATGTTTTGACACTTTCAGCACACTGGGGTTAAGATCTGAGTGTGTGGGCTCTTCTGAGCCTTGTTGCTACATGGGGATTCAGTTGTCTGAAAAAACGCGTTTATTTCGGGCTGAAAAACACGTTTTGAAAAGTGTATTGTTACTGCCCCATAACTTACATGGGGTTGACCAAACTTGCAGAAACATGTTTATTTCTGCTGAAAAACATGTTTTGACACTTTCAGCACACTGGGGTTAAGATCTGAGTGTGTGGGCTCTTCTGAGCCTTGTTGCTACATGGGGATTCAGTTGTCTGAAAAAACGCGTTTATTTCGGGCTGAAAAACACGTTTTGAAAAGTGTATTGTTACTGCCCCATAACTTGCATGGGGTTGACCAAACTTGCAGAAACATGTTTATTTCTGCTGAAAAACATGTTTTGACACTTTCAGCACACTGGGGTTAAGATCTGAGTGTGTGGGCTCTTCTGAGCCTTGCTGCTACATGGGGATTCAGTTGTCTGAAAAAACGCGTTTATTTCGGGCTGAAAAACACGTTTTGAAAAGTGTACTGTTACTGCCCCATAACTTACATGGGGTTGACCAAACTTGCAGAAACATGTTTATTTCTGCTGAAAAACATGTTTTGACACTTTCAGCACACTGGGGTTAAGATCTGAGTGTGTGGGCTCTTCTGAGCCTTGCTGCTACATGGGGATTCAGTTGTCTGAAAAAACGCGTTTATTTCGGGCTGAAAAACACGTTTTGAAAAGTGTACTGTTACTGCCCCATAACTTACATGGGGTTGACCAAACTTGCAGAAACACGTTTATTTCTGCTGAAAAACATGTTTTGACACTTTCAGCACACTGGGGTTAAGATCTGAGTGTGTGGGCTCTTCTGAGCCTTGCTGCTACATGGGGATTCAGTTGTCTGAAAAAACGCGTTTATTTCGGGCTGAAAAACACGTTTTGAAAAGTGTACTGTTACTGCCCCATAACTTACATGGGGTTGACCAAACTTGCAGAAACATGTTTATTTCTGCTGAAAAACATGTTTTGACACTTTCAGCACACTGGGGTTAAGATCTGAGTGTGTGGGCTCTTCTGAGCCTTGCTGCTACATGGGTATTCAGTTGTCTGAAAAAACGCGTTTATTTCGGGCTGAAAAACACGTTTTGAAAAGTGTACTGTTACTGCCCCATAACTTACATGGGGTTGACCAAACTTGCAGAAACATGTTTATTTCTGCTGAAAAACATGTTTTGACACTTTCAGCACACTGGGGTTAAGATCTGAGTGTGTGGGCTCTTCTGAGCCTTGCTGCTACATGGGGATTCAGTTGTCTGAAAAAACGCGTTTATTTCGGGCTGAAAAACACGTTTTGAAAAGTGTACTGTTACTGCCCCATAACTTACATGGGGTTGACCAAACTTGCAGAAACATGTTTATTTCTGCTGAAAAACATGTTTTGACACTTTCAGCACACTGGGGTTAAGATCTGAGTGTGTGGGCTCTTCTGAGCCTTGCTGCTACATGGGGATTCAGTTGTCTGAAAAAACGCGTTTATTTCGGGCTGAAAAACACGTTTTGAAAAGTGTACTGTTACTGCCCCATAACTTACATGGGGTTGACCAAACTTGCAGAAACATGTTTATTTCTGCTGAAAAACATGTTTTGACACTTTCAGCACACTGGGGTTAAGATCTGAGTGTGTGGGCTCTTCTGAGCCTTGCTGCTACATGGGGATTCAGTTGTCTGAAAAAACGCGTTTATTTCGGGCTGAAAAACACGTTTTGAAAAGTGTATTGTTACTGCCCCATAACTTGCATGGGGTTGACCAAACTTGCAGAAACATGTTTATTTCTGCTGAAAAACATGTTTTGACACTTTCAGCACACTGGGGTTAAGATCTGAGTGTGTGGGCTCTTCTGAGCCTTGCTGCTACATGGGGATTCAGTTGTCTGAAAAAACGCGTTTATTTCGGGCTGAAAAACACGTTTTGAAAAGTGTACTGTTACTGCCCCATAACTTACATGGGGTTGACCAAACTTGCAGAAACATGTTTATTTCTGCTGAAAAACATGTTTTGACACTTTCAGCACACTGGGGTTAAGATCTGAGTGTGTGGGCTCTTCTGAGCCTTGTTGCTACATGGGGATTCAGTTGTCTGAAAAAACGCGTTTATTTCGGGCTGAAAAACACGTTTTGAAAAGTGTACTGTTACTGCCCCATAACTTACATGGGGTTGACCAAACTTGCAGAAACATGTTTATTTCTGCTGAAAAACATGTTTTGACACTTTCAGCACACTGGGGTTAAGATCTGAGTGTGTGGGCTCTTCTGAGCCTTGCTGCTACATGGGGATTCAGTTGTCTGAAAAAACGCGTTTATTTCGGGCTGAAAAACACGTTTTGAAAAGTGTACTGTTACTGCCCCATAACTTACATGGGGTTGACCAAACTTGCAGAAACATGTTTATTTCTGCTGAAAAACATGTTTTGACACTTTCAGCACACTGGGGTTAAGATCTGAGTGTGTGGGCTCTTCTGAGCCTTGTTGCTACATGGGGATTCAGTTGTCTGAAAAAACGCGTTTATTTCGGGCTGAAAAACACGTTTTGAAAAGTGTATTGTTACTGCCCCATAACTTACATGGGGTTGACCAAACTTGCAGAAACATGTTTATTTCTGCTGAAAAACATGTTTTGACACTTTCAGCACACTGGGGTTAAGATCTGAGTGTGTGGGCTCTTCTGAGCCTTGTTGCTACATGGGGATTCAGTTGTCTGAAAAAACGCGTTTATTTCGGGCTGAAAAACACGTTTTGAAAAGTGTATTGTTACTGCCCCATATCTTACATGGGGTTGACCAAACTTGCAGAAACATGTTTATTTCTGCTGAAAAACATGTTTTGACACTTTCAGCACACTGGGGTTAAGATCTGAGTGTGTGGGCTCTTCTGAGCCTTGCTGCTACATGGGGATTCAGTTGTCTGAAAAAATGCGTTTATTTCGGGCTGAAAAACACGTTTTGAAAAGTGTACTGTTACTGCCCCATAACTTACATGGGGTTGACCAAACTTGCAGAAACATGTTTATTTCTGCTGAAAAACATGTTTTGACACTTTCAGCACACTGGGGTTAAGATCTGAGTGTGTGGGCTCTTCTGAGCCTTGCTGCTACATGGGGATTCAGTTGTCTGAAAAAACGCGTTTATTTCGGGCTGAAAAACACGTTTTGAAAAGTGTACTGTTACTGCCCCATAACTTACATGGGGTTGACCAAACTTGCAGAAACATGTTTATTTCTGCTGAAAAACATGTTTTGACACTTTCAGCACACTGGGGTTAAGATCTGAGTGTGTGGGCTCTTCTGAGCCTTGCTGCTACATGGGGATTCAGTTGTCTGAAAAAACGTGTTTATTTCGGGCTGAAAAACACGTTTTGAAAAGTGTACTGTTACTGCCCCATAACTTACATGGGGTTGACCAAACTTGCAGAAACATGTTTATTTCTGCTGAAAAACATGTTTTGACACTTTCAGCACACTGGGGTTAAGATCTGAGTGTGTGGGCTCTTCTGAGCCTTGCTGCTACATGGGGATTCAGTTGTCTGAAAAAACGCGTTTATTTCGGGCTGAAAAACACGTTTTGCAGAGTGTACTGTTACTGCCCCATAACTTACATGGGATTGACCAAACTTGCAGAAACATGTTTATTTCTGCTGAAAAACATGTTTTGACACTTTCAGCACACTGGGGTTAAGATCTGAGTGTGTGGGCTCTTCTGAGCCTTGTTGCTACATGGGGATTCAGTTGTCTGAAAAAACGCGTTTATTTCGGGCTGAAAAACACGTTTTGAAAAGTGTACTGTTACTGCCCCATAACTTACATGGGGTTGACCAAACTTGCAGAAACATGTTTATTTCTGCTGAAAAACATGTTTTGACACTTTCAGCACACTGGGGTTAAGATCTGAGTGTGTGGGCTCTTCTGAGCCTTGCTGCTACATGGGGATTCAGTTGTCTGAAAAAACGCGTTTATTTCGGGCTGAAAAACACGTTTTGAAAAGTGTACTGTTACTGCCCCATAACTTACATGGGGTTGACCAAACTTGCAGAAACATGTTTATTTCTGCTGAAAAACATGTTTTGACACTTTCAGCACACTGGGGTTAAGATCTGAGTGTGTGGGCTCTTCTGAGCCTTGTTGCTACATGGGGATTCAGTTGTCTGAAAAAACGCGTTTATTTCGGGCTGAAAAACACGTTTTGAAAAGTGTATTGTTACTGCCCCATAACTTACATGGGGTTGACCAAACTTGCAGAAACATGTTTATTTCTGCTGAAAAACATGTTTTGACACTTTCAGCACACTGGGGTTAAGATCTGAGTGTGTGGGCTCTTCTGAGCCTTGTTGCTACATGGGGATTCAGTTGTCTGAAAAAACGCGTTTATTTCGGGCTGAAAAACACGTTTTGAAAAGTGTATTGTTACTGCCCCATATCTTACATGGGGTTGACCAAACTTGCAGAAACATGTTTATTTCTGCTGAAAAACATGTTTTGACACTTTCAGCACACTGGGGTTAAGATCTGAGTGTGTGGGCTCTTCTGAGCCTTGCTGCTACATGGGGATTCAGTTGTCTGAAAAAATGCGTTTATTTCGGGCTGAAAAACACGTTTTGAAAAGTGTACTGTTACTGCCCCATAACTTACATGGGGTTGACCAAACTTGCAGAAACATGTTTATTTCTGCTGAAAAACATGTTTTGACACTTTCAGCACACTGGGGTTAAGATCTGAGTGTGTGGGCTCTTCTGAGCCTTGCTGCTACATGGGGATTCAGTTGTCTGAAAAAACGTGTTTATTTCGGGCTGAAAAACACGTTTTGAAAAGTGTACTGTTACTGCCCCATAACTTACATGGGGTTGACCAAACTTGCAGAAACATGTTTATTTCTGCTGAAAAACATGTTTTGACACTTTCAGCACACTGGGGTTAAGATCTGAGTGTGTGGGCTCTTCTGAGCCTTGCTGCTACATGGGGATTCAGTTGTCTGAAAAAACGCGTTTATTTCGGGCTGAAAAACACGTTTTGCAGAGTGTACTGTTACTGCCCCATAACTTACATGGGGTTGACCAAACTTGCAGAAACATGTTTATTTCTGCTGAAAAACATGTTTTGACACTTTCAGCACACTGGGGTTAAGATCTGAGTGTGTGGGCTCTTCTGAGCCTTGTTGCTACATGGGGATTCAGTTGTCTGAAAAAACGCGTTTATTTCGGGCTGAAAAACACGTTTTGAAAAGTGTATTGTTACTGCCCCATAACTTACATGGGGTTGACCAAACTTGCAGAAACATGTTTATTTCTGCTGAAAAACATGTTTTGACACTTTCAGCACACTGGGGTTAAGATCTGAGTGTGTGGGCTCTTCTGAGCCTTGTTGCTACATGGGGATTCAGTTGTCTGAAAAAACGCGTTTATTTCGGGCTGAAAAACACGTTTTGAAAAGTGTATTGTTACTGCCCCATATCTTACATGGGGTTGACCAAACTTGCAGAAACATGTTTATTTCTGCTGAAAAACATGTTTTGACACTTTCAGCACACTGGGGTTAAGATCTGAGTGTGTGGGCTCTTCTGAGCCTTGCTGCTACATGGGGATTCAGTTGTCTGAAAAAACGCGTTTATTTCGGGCTGAAAAACACGTTTTGCAGAGTGTACTGTTACTGCCCCATAACTTACATGGGGTTGACCAAACTTGCAGAAACATGTTTATTTCTGCTGAAAAACATGTTTTGACACTTTCAGCACACTGGGGTTAAGATCTGAGTGTGTGGGCTCTTCTGAGCCTTGTTGCTACATGGGGATTCAGTTGTCTGAAAAAACGCGTTTATTTCGGGCTGAAAAACACGTTTTGAAAGTGTACTGTTACTGCCCCATAACTTACATGGGGTTGACCAAACTTGCAGAAACATGTTTATTTCTGCTGAAAAACATGTTTTGACACTTTCAGCACACTGGGGTTAAGATCTGAGTGTGTGGGCTCTTCTGAGCCTTGCTGCTACATGGGGATTCAGTTGTCTGAAAAAAACGCGTTTATTTCGGGCTGAAAAACACGTTTTGAAAAGTGTATTGTTACTGCCCCATAACTTACATGGGGTTGACCAAACTTGCAGAAACATGTTTATTTCTGCTGAAAAACATGTTTTGACACTTTCAGCACACTGGGGTTAAGATCTGAGTGTGTGGGCTCTTCTGAGCCTTGTTGCTACATGGGGATTCAGTTGTCTGAAAAAACGCGTTTATTTCGGGCTGAAAAACACGTTTTGAAAAGTGTATTGTTACTGCCCCATATCTTACATGGGGTTGACCAAACTTGCAGAAACATGTTTATTTCTGCTGAAAAACATGTTTTGACACTTTCAGCACACTGGGGTTAAGATCTGAGTGTGTGGGCTCTTCTGAGCCTTGCTGCTACATGGGGATTCAGTTGTCTGAAAAAACGCGTTTATTTCGGGCTGAAAAACACGTTTTGAAAAGTGTACTGTTACTGCCCCATAACTTACATGGGGTTGACCAAACTTGCAGAAACATGTTTATTTCTGCTGAAAAACATGTTTTGACACTTTCAGCACACTGGGGTTAAGATCTGAGTGTGTGGGCTCTTCTGAGCCTTGCTGCTACATGGGGATTCAGTTGTCTGAAAAAACGCGTTTATTTCGGGCTGAAAAACACGTTTTGAAAAGTGTACTGTTACTGCCCCATAACTTACATGGGGTTGACCAAACTTGCAGAAACATGTTTATTTCTGCTGAAAAACATGTTTTGACACTTTCAGCACACTGGGGTTAAGATCTGAGTGTGTGGGCTCTTCTGAGCCTTGCTGCTACATGGGGATTCAGTTGTCTGAAAAAACGCGTTTATTTCGGGCTGAAAAACACGTTTTGCAGAGTGTACTGTTACTGCCCCATAACTTACATGGGGTTGACCAAACTTGCAGAAACATGTTTATTTCTGCTGAAAAACACGTTTTGACCCTTTCTGCACACTGGGGTTAAGATCTGAGTGTGTGGGCTCTTCTGAGCCTTGCTGCTACATGGGGATTCAGTTGTCTGAAAAAACGCGTTTATTTCGGGCTGAAAAACACGTTTTGAAAAGTGTACTGTTACTGCCCCATAACTTACATGGGGTTGACCAAACTTGCAGAAACATGTTTATTTCTGCTGAAAAACATGTTTTGACACTTTCAGCACACTGGGGTTAAGATCTGAGTGTGTGGGCTCTTCTGAGCCTTGCTGCTACATGGGTATTCAGTTGTCTGAAAAAACGCGTTTATTTCGGGCTGAAAAACACGTTTTGAAAAGTGTACTGTTACTGCCCCATAACTTACATGGGGTTGACCAAACTTGCAGAAACATGTTTATTTCTGCTGAAAAACATGTTTTGACACTTTCAGCACACTGGGGTTAAGATCTGAGTGTGTGGGCTCTTCTGAGCCTTGCTGCTACATGGGGATTCAGTTGTCTGAAAAAACGCGTTTATTTCGGGCTGAAAAACACGTTTTGAAAAGTGTACTGTTACTGCCCCATAACTTACATGGGGTTGACCAAACTTGCAGAAACACGTTTATTTCTGCTGAAAAACATGTTTTGACACTTTCAGCACACTGGGGTTAAGATCTGAGTGTGTGGGCTCTTCTGAGCCTTGCTGCTACATGGGGATTCAGTTGTCTGAAAAAACGCGTTTATTTCGGGCTGAAAAACACGTTTTGAAAAGTGTACTGTTACTGCCCCATAACTTACATGGGGTTGACCAAACTTGCAGAAACATGTTTATTTCTGCTGAAAAACATGTTTTGACACTTTCAGCACACTGGGGTTAAGATCTGAGTGTGTGGGCTCTTCTGAGCCTTGCTGCTACATGGGTATTCAGTTGTCTGAAAAAACGCGTTTATTTCGGGCTGAAAAACACGTTTTGAAAAGTGTACTGTTACTGCCCCATAACTTACATGGGGTTGACCAAACTTGCAGAAACATGTTTATTTCTGCTGAAAAACATGTTTTGACACTTTCAGCACACTGGGGTTAAGATCTGAGTGTGTGGGCTCTTCTGAGCCTTGCTGCTACATGGGGATTCAGTTGTCTGAAAAAACGCGTTTATTTCGGGCTGAAAAACACGTTTTGAAAAGTGTACTGTTACTGCCCCATAACTTACATGGGGTTGACCAAACTTGCAGAAACATGTTTATTTCTGCTGAAAAAGATGTTTTGACACTTTCAGCACACTGGGGTTAAGATCTGAGTGTGTGGGCTCTTCTGAGCCTTGCTGCTACATGGGGATTCAGTTGTCTGAAAAAACGCGTTTATTTCGGGCTGAAAAACACGTTTTGAAAAGTGTACTGTTACTGCCCCATAACTTACATGGGGTTGACCAAACTTGCAGAAACATGTTTATTTCTGCTGAAAAACATGTTTTGACACTTTCAGCACACTGGGGTTAAGATCTGAGTGTGTGGGCTCTTCTGAGCCTTGCTGCTACATGGGGATTCAGTTGTCTGAAAAAACGCGTTTATTTCGGGCTGAAAAACACGTTTTGAAAAGTGTACTGTTACTGCCCCATAACTTACATGGGGTTGACCAAACTTGCAGAAACATGTTTATTTCTGCTGAAAAACATGTTTTGACACTTTCAGCACACTGGGGTTAAGATCTGAGTGTGTGGGCTCTTCTGAGCCTTGTTGCTACATGGGGATTCAGTTGTCTGAAAAAACGCGTTTATTTCGGGCTGAAAAACACGTTTTGAAAAGTGTATTGTTACTGCCCCATAACTTACATGGGGTTGACCAAACTTGCAGAAACATGTTTATTTCTGCTGAAAAACATGTTTTGACACTTTCAGCACACTGGGGTTAAGATCTGAGTGTGTGGGCTCTTCTGAGCCTTGCTGCTACATGGGGATTCAGTTGTCTGAAAAAACGCGTTTATTTCGGGCTGAAAAACACGTTTTGAAAAGTGTACTGTTACTGCCCCATAACTTACATGGGGTTGACCAAACTTGCAGAAACATGTTTATTTCTGCTGAAAAACATGTTTTGACACTTTCAGCACACTGGGGTTAAGATCTGAGTGTGTGGGCTCTTCTGAGCCTTGCTGCTACATGGGGATTCAGTTGTCTGAAAAAACGCGTTTATTTCGGGCTGAAAAACACGTTTTGAAAAGTGTACTGTTACTGCCCCATAACTTACATGGGGTTGACCAAACTTGCAGAAACATGTTTATTTCTGCTGAAAAACATGTTTTGACACTTTCAGCACACTGGGGTTAAGATCTGAGTGTGTGGGCTCTTCTGAGCCTTGCTGCTACATGGGGATTCAGTTGTCTGAAAAAACGCGTTTATTTCGGGCTGAAAAACACGTTTTGAAAAGTGTACTGTTACTGCCCCATAACTTACATGGGGTTGACCAAACTTGCAGAAACATGTTTATTTCTGCTGAAAAACATGTTTTGACACTTTCAGCACACTGGGGTTAAGATCTGAGTGTGTGGGCTCTTCTGAGCCTTGTTGCTACATGGGGATTCAGTTGTCTGAAAAAACGCGTTTATTTCGGGCTGAAAAACACGTTTTGAAAAGTGTATTGTTACTGCCCCATAACTTACATGGGGTTGACCAAACTTGCAGAAACATGTTTATTTCTGCTGAAAAACATGTTTTGACACTTTCAGCACACTGGGGTTAAGATCTGAGTGTGTGGGCTCTTCTGAGCCTTGTTGCTACATGGGGATTCAGTTGTCTGAAAAAACGCGTTTATTTCGGGCTGAAAAACACGTTTTGAAAAGTGTACTGTTACTGCCCCATAACTTACATGGGGTTGACCAAACTTGCAGAAACATGTTTATTTCTGCTGAAAAAGATGTTTTGACACTTTCAGCACACTGGGGTTAAGATCTGAGTGTGTGGGCTCTTCTGAGCCTTGCTGCTACATGGGGATTCAGTTGTCTGAAAAAACGCGTTTATTTCGGGCTGAAAAACACGTTTTGAAAAGTGTACTGTTACTGCCCCATAACTTACATGGGGTTGACCAAACTTGCAGAAACATGTTTATTTCTGCTGAAAAACATGTTTTGACACTTTCAGCACACTGGGGTTAAGATCTGAGTGTGTGGGCTCTTCTGAGCCTTGTTGCTACATGGGGATTCAGTTGTCTGAAAAAACGCGTTTATTTCGGGCTGAAAAACACGTTTTGAAAAGTGTATTGTTACTGCCCCATAACTTACATGGGGTTGACCAAACTTGCAGAAACATGTTTATTTCTGCTGAAAAACATGTTTTGACACTTTCAGCACACTGGGGTTAAGATCTGAGTGTGTGGGCTCTTCTGAGCCTTGCTGCTACATGGGGATTCAGTTGTCTGAAAAAACGCGTTTATTTCGGGCTGAAAAACACGTTTTGAAAAGTGTACTGTTACTGCCCCATAACTTACATGGGGTTGACCAAACTTGCAGAAACATGTTTATTTCTGCTGAAAAACATGTTTTGACACTTTCAGCACACTGGGGTTAAGATCTGAGTGTGTGGGCTCTTCTGAGCCTTGCTGCTACATGGGGATTCAGTTGTCTGAAAAAACGCGTTTATTTCGGGCTGAAAAACACGTTTTGAAAAGTGTACTGTTACTGCCCCATAACTTACATGGGGTTGACCAAACTTGCAGAAACATGTTTATTTCTGCTGAAAAACATGTTTTGACACTTTCAGCACACTGGGGTTAAGATCTGAGTGTGTGGGCTCTTCTGAGCCTTGCTGCTACATGGGGATTCAGTTGTCTGAAAAAACGCGTTTATTTCGGGCTGAAAAACACGTTTTGAAAAGTGTACTGTTACTGCCCCATAACTTACATGGGGTTGACCAAACTTGCAGAAACATGTTTATTTCTGCTGAAAAACATGTTTTGACACTTTCAGCACACTGGGGTTAAGATCTGAGTGTGTGGGCTCTTCTGAGCCTTGCTGCTACATGGGGATTCAGTTGTCTGAAAAAACGCGTTTATTTCGGGCTGAAAAACACGTTTTGCAGAGTGTACTGTTACTGCCCCATAACTTACATGGGGTTGACCAAACTTGCAGAAACATGTTTATTTCTGCTGAAAAACACGTTTTGACCCTTTCTGCACACTGGGGTTAAGATCTGAGTGTGTGGGCTCTTCTGAGCCTTGCTGCTACATGGGGATTCAGTTGTCTGAAAAAACGCGTTTATTTCGGGCTGAAAAACACGTTTTGAAAAGTGTACTGTTACTGCCCCATAACTTACATGGGGTTGACCAAACTTGCAGAAACATGTTTATTTCTGCTGAAAAACATGTTTTGACACTTTCAGCACACTGGGGTTAAGATCTGAGTGTGTGGGCTCTTCTGAGCCTTGCTGCTACATGGGTATTCAGTTGTCTGAAAAAACGCGTTTATTTCGGGCTGAAAAACACGTTTTGAAAAGTGTACTGTTACTGCCCCATAACTTACATGGGGTTGACCAAACTTGCAGAAACATGTTTATTTCTGCTGAAAAACATGTTTTGACACTTTCAGCACACTGGGGTTAAGATCTGAGTGTGTGGGCTCTTCTGAGCCTTGTTGCTACATGGGGATTCAGTTGTCTGAAAAAACGCGTTTATTTCGGGCTGAAAAACACGTTTTGAAAAGTGTATTGTTACTGCCCCATAACTTACATGGGGTTGACCAAACTTGCAGAAACATGTTTATTTCTGCTGAAAAACATGTTTTGACACTTTCAGCACACTGGGGTTAAGATCTGAGTGTGTGGGCTCTTCTGAGCCTTGTTGCTACATGGGGATTCAGTTGTCTGAAAAAACGCGTTTATTTCGGGCTGAAAAACACGTTTTGAAAAGTGTATTGTTACTGCCCCATATCTTACATGGGGTTGACCAAACTTGCAGAAACATGTTTATTTCTGCTGAAAAACATGTTTTGACACTTTCAGCACACTGGGGTTAAGATCTGAGTGTGTGGGCTCTTCTGAGCCTTGCTGCTACATGGGGATTCAGTTGTCTGAAAAAACGCGTTTATTTCGGGCTGAAAAACACGTTTTGAAAAGTGTACTGTTACTGCCCCATAACTTACATGGGGTTGACCAAACTTGCAGAAACATGTTTATTTCTGCTGAAAAACATGTTTTGACACTTTCAGCACACTGGGGTTAAGATCTGAGTGTGTGGGCTCTTCTGAGCCTTGCTGCTACATGGGGATTCAGTTGTCTGAAAAAACGCGTTTATTTCGGGCTGAAAAACACGTTTTGAAAAGTGTACTGTTACTGCCCCATAACTTACATGGGGTTGACCAAACTTGCAGAAACATGTTTATTTCTGCTGAAAAACATGTTTTGACACTTTCAGCACACTGGGGTTAAGATCTGAGTGTGTGGGCTCTTCTGAGCCTTGCTGCTACATGGGGATTCAGTTGTCTGAAAAAACGCGTTTATTTCGGGCTGAAAAACACGTTTTGCAGAGTGTACTGTTACTGCCCCATAACTTACATGGGGTTGACCAAACTTGCAGAAACATGTTTATTTCTGCTGAAAAACACGTTTTGACCCTTTCTGCACACTGGGGTTAAGATCTGAGTGTGTGGGCTCTTCTGAGCCTTGCTGCTACATGGGGATTCAGTTGTCTGAAAAAACGCGTTTATTTCGGGCTGAAAAACACGTTTTGAAAAGTGTACTGTTACTGCCCCATAACTTACATGGGGTTGACCAAACTTGCAGAAACATGTTTATTTCTGCTGAAAAACATGTTTTGACACTTTCAGCACACTGGGGTTAAGATCTGAGTGTGTGGGCTCTTCTGAGCCTTGCTGCTACATGGGTATTCAGTTGTCTGAAAAAACGCGTTTATTTCGGGCTGAAAAACACGGTTTTGAAAAGTGTACTGTTACTGCCCCATAACTTACATGGGGTTGACCAAACTTGCAGAAACATGTTTATTTCTGCTGAAAAACATGTTTTGACACTTTCAGCACACTGGGGTTAAGATCTGAGTGTGTGGGCTCTTCTGAGCCTTGTTGCTACATGGGGATTCAGTTGTCTGAAAAAACGCGTTTATTTCGGGCTGAAAAACACGTTTTGAAAAGTGTATTGTTACTGCCCCATAACTTACATGGGGTTGACCAAACTTGCAGAAACATGTTTATTTCTGCTGAAAAACATGTTTTGACACTTTCAGCACACTGGGGTTAAGATCTGAGTGTGTGGGCTCTTCTGAGCCTTGTTGCTACATGGGGATTCAGTTGTCTGAAAAAACGCGTTTATTTCGGGCTGAAAAACACGTTTTGAAAAGTGTACTGTTACTGCCCCATAACTTACATGGGGTTGACCAAACTTGCAGAAACATGTTTATTTCTGCTGAAAAACATGTTTTGACACTTTCAGCACACTGGGGTTAAGATCTGAGTGTGTGGGCTCTTCTGAGCCTTGCTGCTACATGGGGATTCAGTTGTCTGAAAAACGCGTTTATTTCGGGCTGAAAAACACGTTTTGAAAAGTGTACTGTTACTGCCCCATAACTTACATGGGGTTGACCAAACTTGCAGAAACATGTTTATTTCTGCTGAAAAACATGTTTTGACACTTTCAGCACACTGGTGTTAAGATCTGAGTGTGTGGGCTCTTCTGAGCCTTGCTGCTACATGGGGATTCAGTTGTCTGAAAAAACGCGTTTATTTCGGGCTGAAAAACACGTTTTGCAGAGTGTACTGTTACTGCCCCATAACTTACATGGGGTTGACCAAACTTGCAGAAACATGTTTATTTCTGCTGAAAAACACGTTTTGACCCTTTCTGCACACTGGGGTTAAGATCTGAGTGTGTGGGCTCTTCTGAGCCTTGCTGCTACATGGGGATTCAGTTGTCTGAAAAAACGCGTTTATTTCGGGCTGAAAAACACGTTTTGAAAAGTGTACTGTTACTGCCCCATAACTTACATGGGGTTGACCAAACTTGCAGAAACATGTTTATTTCTGCTGAAAAACATGTTTTGACACTTTCAGCACACTGGGGTTAAGATCTGAGTGTGTGGGCTCTTCTGAGCCTTGCTGCTACATGGGTATTCAGTTGTCTGAAAAAACGCGTTTATTTCGGGCTGAAAAACACGTTTTGAAAAGTGTACTGTTACTGCCCCATAACTTACATGGGGTTGACCAAACTTGCAGAAACATGTTTATTTCTGCTGAAAAACATGTTTTGACACTTTCAGCACACTGGGGTTAAGATCTGAGTGTGTGGGCTCTTCTGAGCCTTGCTGCTACATGGGGATTCAGTTGTCTGAAAAAACGCGTTTATTTCGGGCTGAAAAACACGTTTGAAAAGTGTACTGTTACTGCCCCATAACTTACATGGGGTTGACCAAACTTGCAGAAACACGTTTATTTCTGCTGAAAAACATGTTTTGACACTTTCAGCACACTGGGGTTAAGATCTGAGTGTGTGGGCTCTTCTGAGCCTTGCTGCTACATGGGGATTCAGTTGTCTGAAAAAACGCGTTTATTTCGGGCTGAAAAACACGTTTTGAAAAGTGTACTGTTACTGCCCCATAACTTACATGGGGTTGACCAAACTTGCAGAAACATGTTTATTTCTGCTGAAAAACATGTTTTGACACTTTCAGCACACTGGGGTTAAGATCTGAGTGTGTGGGCTCTTCTGAGCCTTGCTGCTACATGGGTATTCAGTTGTCTGAAAAAACGCGTTATTTCGGGCTGAAAAACACGTTTTGAAAAGTGTACTGTTACTGCCCCATAACTTACATGGGGTTGACCAAACTTGCAGAAACATGTTTATTTCTGCTGAAAAACATGTTTTGACACTTTCAGCACACTGGGGTTAAGATCTGAGTGTGTGGGCTCTTCTGAGCCTTGTTGCTACATGGGGATTCAGTTGTCTGAAAAAACGCGTTTATTTCGGGCTGAAAAACACGTTTTGAAAAGTGTATTGTTACTGCCCCATAACTTACATGGGGTTGACCAAACTTGCAGAAACATGTTTATTTCTGCTGAAAAACATGTTTTGACACTTTCAGCACACTGGGGTTAAGATCTGAGTGTGTGGGCTCTTCTGAGCCTTGTTGCTACATGGGGATTCAGTTGTCTGAAAAAACGCGTTTATTTCGGGCTGAAAAACACGTTTTGAAAAGTGTACTGTTACTGCCCCATAACTTACATGGGGTTGACCAAACTTGCAGAAACATGTTTATTTCTGCTGAAAAACATGTTTTGACACTTTCAGCACACTGGGGTTAAGATCTGAGTGTGTGGGCTCTTCTGAGCCTTGCTGCTACATGGGGATTCAGTTGTCTGAAAAAACGCGTTTATTTCGGGCTGAAAAACACGTTTTGAAAAGTGTACTGTTACTGCCCCATAACTTACATGGGGTTGACCAAACTTGCAGAAACATGTTTATTTCTGCTGAAAAACATGTTTTGACACTTTCAGCACACTGGTGTTAAGATCTGAGTGTGTGGGCTCTTCTGAGCCTTGCTGCTACATGGGGATTCAGTTGTCTGAAAAAACGCGTTTATTTCGGGCTGAAAAACACGTTTTGCAGAGTGTACTGTTACTGCCCCATAACTTACATGGGGTTGACCAAACTTGCAGAAACATGTTTTTTTCTGCTGAAAAACACGTTTTGACCCTTTCTGCACACTGGGGTTAAGATCTGAGTGTGTGGGCTCTTCTGAGCCTTGCTGCTACATGGGGATTCAGTTGTCTGAAAAAACGCGTTTATTTCGGGCTGAAAAACACGTTTTGAAAAGTGTACTGTTACTGCCCCATAACTTACATGGGGTTGACCAAACTTGCAGAAACATGTTTATTTCTGCTGAAAAACATGTTTTGACACTTTCAGCACACTGGGGTTAAGATCTGAGTGTGTGGGCTCTTCTGAGCCTTGCTGCTACATGGGTATTCAGTTGTCTGAAAAAACGCGTTTATTTCGGGCTGAAAAACACGTTTTGAAAAGTGTACTGTTACTGCCCCATAACTTACATGGGGTTGACCAAACTTGCAGAAACATGTTTATTTCTGCTGAAAAACATGTTTTGACACTTTCAGCACACTGGGGTTAAGATCTGAGTGTGTGGGCTCTTCTGAGCCTTGCTGCTACATGGGGATTCAGTTGTCTGAAAAAACGCGTTTATTTCGGGCTGAAAAACACGTTTTGAAAAGTGTACTGTTACTGCCCCATAACTTACATGGGGTTGACCAAACTTGCAGAAACACGTTTATTTCTGCTGAAAAACATGTTTTGACACTTTCAGCACACTGGGGTTAAGATCTGAGTGTGTGGGCTCTTCTGAGCCTTGCTGCTACATGGGGATTCAGTTGTCTGAAAAAACGCGTTTATTTCGGGCTGAAAAACACGTTTTGAAAAGTGTACTGTTACTGCCCCATAACTTACATGGGGTTGACCAAACTTGCAGAAACATGTTTATTTCTGCTGAAAAACATGTTTTGACACTTTCAGCACACTGGGGTTAAGATCTGAGTGTGTGGGCTCTTCTGAGCCTTGCTGCTACATGGGTATTCAGTTGTCTGAAAAAACGCGTTTATTTCGGGCTGAAAAACACGTTTTGAAAAGTGTACTGTTACTGCCCCATAACTTACATGGGGTTGACCAAACTTGCAGAAACATGTTTATTTCTGCTGAAAAACATGTTTTGACACTTTCAGCACACTGGGGTTAAGATCTGAGTGTGTGGGCTCTTCTGAGCCTTGCTGCTACATGGGGATTCAGTTGTCTGAAAAAACGCGTTTATTTCGGGCTGAAAAACACGTTTTGAAAAGTGTACTGTTACTGCCCCATAACTTACATGGGGTTGACCAAACTTGCAGAAACATGTTTATTTCTGCTGAAAAAGATGTTTTGACACTTTCAGCACACTGGGGTTAAGATCTGAGTGTGTGGGCTCTTCTGAGCCTTGCTGCTACATGGGGATTCAGTTGTCTGAAAAAACGCGTTTATTTCGGGCTGAAAAACACGTTTTGAAAAGTGTATTGTTACTGCCCCATAACTTACATGGGGTTGACCAAACTTGCAGAAACATGTTTATTTCTGCTGAAAAACATGTTTTGACACTTTCAGCACACTGGGGTTAAGATCTGAGTGTGTGGGCTCTTCTGAGCCTTGCTGCTACATGGGGATTCAGTTGTCTGAAAAAACGCGTTTATTTCGGGCTGAAAAACACGTTTTGAAAAGTGTACTGTTACTGCCCCATAACTTACATGGGGTTGACCAAACTTGCAGAAACATGTTTATTTCTGCTGAAAAACATGTTTTGACACTTTCAGCACACTGGGGTTAAGATCTGAGTGTGTGGGCTCTTCTGAGCCTTGCTGCTACATGGGGATTCAGTTGTCTGAAAAAACGCGTTTATTTCGGGCTGAAAAACACGTTTTGAAAAGTGTACTGTTACTGCCCCATAACTTACATGGGGTTGACCAAACTTGCAGAAACATGTTTATTTCTGCTGAAAAACATGTTTTGACACTTTCAGCACACTGGGGTTAAGATCTGAGTGTGTGGGCTCTTCTGAGCCTTGCTGCTACATGGGGATTCAGTTGTCTGAAAAAACGCGTTTATTTCGGGCTGAAAAACACGTTTTGAAAAGTGTACTGTTACTGCCCCATAACTTACATGGGGTTGACCAAACTTGCAGAAACATGTTTATTTCTGCTGAAAAACATGTTTTGACACTTTCAGCACACTGGGGTTAAGATCTGAGTGTGTGGGCTCTTCTGAGCCTTGTTGCTACATGGGGATTCAGTTGTCTGAAAAAACGCGTTTATTTCGGGCTGAAAAACACGTTTTGAAAAGTGTATTGTTACTGCCCCATAACTTACATGGGGTTGACCAAACTTGCAGAAACATGTTTATTTCTGCTGAAAAACATGTTTTGACACTTTCAGCACACTGGGGTTAAGATCTGAGTGTGTGGGCTCTTCTGAGCCTTGTTGCTACATGGGGATTCAGTTGTCTGAAAAAACGCGTTTATTTCGGGCTGAAAAACACGTTTTGAAAAGTGTACTGTTACTGCCCCATAACTTACATGGGGTTGACCAAACTTGCAGAAACATGTTTATTTCTGCTGAAAAAGATGTTTTGACACTTTCAGCACACTGGGGTTAAGATCTGAGTGTGTGGGCTCTTCTGAGCCTTGCTGCTACATGGGGATTCAGTTGTCTGAAAAAACGCGTTTATTTCGGGCTGAAAAACACGTTTTGAAAAGTGTACTGTTACTGCCCCATAACTTACATGGGGTTGACCAAACTTGCAGAAACATGTTTATTTCTGCTGAAAAACATGTTTTGACACTTTCAGCACACTGGGGTTAAGATCTGAGTGTGTGGGCTCTTCTGAGCCTTGCTGCTACATGGGGATTCAGTTGTCTGAAAAAACGCGTTTATTTCGGGCTGAAAAACACGTTTTGAAAAGTGTACTGTTACTGCCCCATAACTTACATGGGGTTGACCAAACTTGCAGAAACATGTTTATTTCTGCTGAAAAACATGTTTTGACACTTTCAGCACACTGGGGTTAAGATCTGAGTGTGTGGGCTCTTCTGAGCCTTGTTGCTACATGGGGATTCAGTTGTCTGAAAAAACGCGTTTATTTCGGGCTGAAAAACACGTTTTGAAAAGTGTATTGTTACTGCCCCATAACTTACATGGGGTTGACCAAACTTGCAGAAACATGTTTATTTCTGCTGAAAAACATGTTTTGACACTTTCAGCACACTGGGGTTAAGATCTGAGTGTGTGGGCTCTTCTGAGCCTTGCTGCTACATGGGGATTCAGTTGTCTGAAAAAACGCGTTTATTTCGGGCTGAAAAACACGTTTTGAAAAGTGTACTGTTACTGCCCCATAACTTACATGGGGTTGACCAAACTTGCAGAAACATGTTTATTTCTGCTGAAAAACATGTTTTGACACTTTCAGCACACTGGGGTTAAGATCTGAGTGTGTGGGCTCTTCTGAGCCTTGCTGCTACATGGGGATTCAGTTGTCTGAAAAAACGCGTTTATTTCGGGCTGAAAAACACGTTTTGAAAAGTGTACTGTTACTGCCCCATAACTTACATGGGGTTGACCAAACTTGCAGAAACATGTTTATTTCTGCTGAAAAACATGTTTTGACACTTTCAGCACACTGGGGTTAAGATCTGAGTGTGTGGGCTCTTCTGAGCCTTGCTGCTACGATTCAGTTGTCTGAAAAAAAAACGCGTTTATTTCGGGCTGAAAAAACACGTTTTGAAAAGTGTACTGTTACTGCCCCATAACTTACATGGGGTTGACCAAACTTGCAGAAAACATGTTTATTTCTGCTGAAAAACATGTTTTGACACTTTCAGCACACTGGGGTTAAGATCTGAGTGTGTGGGCTCTTCTGAGCCTTGCTGCTACATGGGGATTCAGTTGTCTGAAAAAACGCGTTTATTTCGGGCTGAAAAACACGTTTTGCAGAGTGTACTGTTACTGCCCCATAACTTACATGGGGTTGACCAAACTTGCAGAAACATGTTTATTTCTGCTGAAAAACACGTTTTGACCCTTTCTGCACACTGGGGTTAAGATCTGAGTGTGTGGGCTCTTCTGAGCCTTGCTGCTACATGGGGATTCAGTTGTCTGAAAAAACGCGTTTATTTCGGGCTGAAAAACACGTTTTGAGAAGTGTACTGTTACTGCCCCATAACTTACATGGGGTTGACCAAACTTGCAGAACATGTTTATTTCTGCTGAAAAACATGTTTTGACACTTTCAGCACACTGGGGTTAAGATCTGAGTGTGTGGGCTCTTCTGAGCCTTGCTGCTACATGGGTATTCAGTTGTCTGAAAAACGCGTTTATTTCGGGCTGAAAAACACGTTTTGAAAAGTGTACTGTTACTGCCCCATAACTTACATGGGGTTGACCAAACTTGCAGAAACATGTTTATTTCTGCTGAAAAACATGTTTTGACACTTTCAGCACACTGGGGTTAAGATCTGAGTGTGTGGGCTCTTCTGAGCCTTGTTGCTACATGGGGATTCAGTTGTCTGAAAAAACGCGTTTATTTCGGGCTGAAAAACACGTTTTGAAAAGTGTATTGTTACTGCCCCATAACTTACATGGGGTTGACCAAACTTGCAGAAACATGTTTATTTCTGCTGAAAAACATGTTTTGACACTTTCAGCACACTGGGGTTAAGATCTGAGTGTGTGGGCTCTTCTGAGCCTTGTTGCTACATGGGGATTCAGTTGTCTGAAAAAACGCGTTTATTTCGGGCTGAAAAACACGTTTTGAAAAGTGTATTGTTACTGCCCCATATCTTACATGGGGTTGACCAAACTTGCAGAAACATGTTTATTTCTGCTGAAAAACATGTTTTGACACTTTCAGCACACTGGGGTTAAGATCTGAGTGTGTGGGCTCTTCTGAGCCTTGCTGCTACATGGGGATTCAGTTGTCTGAAAAAACGCGTTTATTTCGGGCTGAAAAACACGTTTTGAAAAGTGTACTGTTACTGCCCCATAACTTACATGGGGTTGACCAAACTTGCAGAAACATGTTTATTTCTGCTGAAAAACATGTTTTGACACTTTCAGCACACTGGGGTTAAGATCTGAGTGTGTGGGCTCTTCTGAGCCTTGCTGCTACATGGGGATTCAGTGTCTGAAAAACGCGTTTATTTCGGGCTGAAAAACACGTTTTGAAAAGTGTACTGTTACTGCCCCATAACTTACATGGGGTTGACCAAACTTGCAGAAAACATGTTTATTTCTGCTGAAAAACATGTTTTGACACTTTCAGCACACTGGGGTTAAGATCTGAGTGTGTGGGCTCTTCTGAGCCTTGCTGCTACATGGGGATTCAGTTGTCTGAAAAAAACGCGTTTATTTCGGGCTGAAAAACACGTTTTGCAGAGTGTACTGTTACTGCCCCATAACTTACATGGGGTTGACCAAACTTGCAGAAACATGTTTATTTCTGCTGAAAAACACGTTTTGACCCTTTCTGCACACTGGGGTTAAGATCTGAGTGTGTGGGCTCTTCTGAGCCTTGCTGCTACATGGGGATTCAGTTGTCTGAAAAAACGCGTTTATTTCGGGCTGAAAAACACGTTTTGAAAAGTGTACTGTTACTGCCCCATAACTTACATGGGGTTGACCAAACTTGCAGAAACATGTTTATTTCTGCTGAAAAACATGTTTTGACACTTTCAGCACACTGGGGTTAAGATCTGAGTGTGTGGGCTCTTCTGAGCCTTGCTGCTACATGGGTATTCAGTTGTCTGAAAAAACGCGTTTATTTCGGGCTGAAAAACACGTTTTGAAAAGTGTACTGTTACTGCCCCATAACTTACATGGGGTTGACCAAACTTGCAGAAACATGTTTATTTCTGCTGAAAAACATGTTTTGACACTTTCAGCACACTGGGGTTAAGATCTGAGTGTGTGGGCTCTTCTGAGCCTTGTTGCTACATGGGGATTCAGTTGTCTGAAAAAACGCGTTTATTTCGGCTGAAAAACACGTTTTGAAAAGTGTATTGTTACTGCCCCATAACTTACATGGGGTTGACCAAACTTGCAGAAACATGTTTATTTCTGCTGAAAAACATGTTTTGACACTTTCAGCACACTGGGGTTAAGATCTGAGTGTGTGGGCTCTTCTGAGCCTTGTTGCTACATGGGGATTCAGTTGTCTGAAAAAACGCGTTTATTTCGGGCTGAAAAACACGTTTTGAAAAGTGTATTGTTACTGCCCCATATCTTACATGGGGTTGACCAAACTTGCAGAAACATGTTTATTTCTGCTGAAAAACATGTTTTGACACTTTCAGCACACTGGGGTTAAGATCTGAGTGTGTGGGCTCTTCTGAGCCTTGCTGCTACATGGGGATTCAGTTGTCTGAAAAAACGCGTTTATTTCGGGCTGAAAAACACGTTTTGAAAAGTGTACTGTTACTGCCCCATAACTTACATGGGGTTGACCAAACTTGCAGAAACATGTTTATTTCTGCTGAAAAACATGTTTTGACACTTTCAGCACACTGGGGTTAAGATCTGAGTGTGTGGGCTCTTCTGAGCCTTGCTGCTACATGGGGATTCAGTTGTCTGAAAAAACGCGTTTATTTCGGGCTGAAAAACACGTTTTGAAAAGTGTACTGTTACTGCCCCATAACTTACATGGGGTTGACCAAACTTGCAGAAACATGTTTATTTCTGCTGAAAAACATGTTTTGACACTTTCAGCACACTGGGGTTAAGATCTGAGTGTGTGGGCTCTTCTGAGCCTTGTTGCTACATGGGGATTCAGTTGTCTGAAAAAACGCGTTTATTTCGGCTGAAAAACACGTTTTGAAAAGTGTATTGTTACTGCCCCATAACTTACATGGGGTTGACCAAACTTGCAGAAACATGTTTATTTCTGCTGAAAAACATGTTTTGACACTTTCAGCACACTGGGGTTAAGATCTGAGTGTGTGGGCTCTTCTGAGCCTTGCTGCTACATGGGGATTCAGTTGTCTGAAAAAACGCGTTTATTTCGGGCTGAAAAACACGTTTTGAAAAGTGTACTGTTACTGCCCCATAACTTACATGGGGTTGACCAAACTTGCAGAAACATGTTTATTTCTGCTGAAAAACATGTTTTGACACTTTCAGCACACTGGGTTAAGATCTGAGTGTGTGGGCTCTTCTGAGCCTTGCTGCTACATGGGGATTCAGTTGTCTGAAAAAACGCGTTTATTTCGGGCTGAAAAACACGTTTTGAAAAGTGTACTGTTACTGCCCCATAACTTACATGGGGTTGACCAAACTTGCAGAAACATGTTTATTTCTGCTGAAAAACATGTTTTGACACTTTCAGCACACTGGGGTTAAGATCTGAGTGTGTGGGCTCTTCTGAGCCTTGTTGCTACATGGGGATTCAGTTGTCTGAAAAAACGCGTTTATTTCGGGCTGAAAAACACGTTTTGAAAAGTGTATTGTTACTGCCCCATAACTTACATGGGGTTGACCAAACTTGCAGAAACATGTTTATTTCTGCTGAAAAACATGTTTTGACACTTTCAGCACACTGGGGTTAAGATCTGAGTGTGTGGGCTCTTCTGAGCCTTGTTGCTACATGGGGATTCAGTTGTCTGAAAAAACGCGTTTATTTCGGGCTGAAAAACACGTTTTGAAAAGTGTATTGTTACTGCCCCATATCTTACATGGGGTTGACCAAACTTGCAGAAACATGTTTATTTCTGCTGAAAAACATGTTTTGACACTTTCAGCACACTGGGGTTAAGATCTGAGTGTGTGGGCTCTTCTGAGCCTTGCTGCTACATGGGGATTCAGTTGTCTGAAAAAACGCGTTTATTTCGGGCTGAAAAACACGTTTTGAAAAGTGTACTGTTACTGCCCCATAACTTACATGGGGTTGACCAAACTTGCAGAAACATGTTTATTTCTGCTGAAAAACATGTTTTGACACTTTCAGCACACTGGGGTTAAGATCTGAGTGTGTGGGCTCTTCTGAGCCTTGCTGCTACATGGGGATTCAGTTGTCTGAAAAAACGCGTTTATTTCGGGCTGAAAAACACGTTTTGAAAAGTGTACTGTTACTGCCCCATAACTTACATGGGGTTGACCAAACTTGCAGAAACATGTTTATTTCTGCTGAAAAACATGTTTTGACACTTTCAGCACACTGGGGTTAAGATCTGAGTGTGTGGGCTCTTCTGAGCCTTGCTGCTACATGGGGATTCATTTGTCTGAAAAAACGCGTTTATTTCGGACTGAAAAACACGTTTTGCAGAGTGTACTGTTACTGCCCCATAACTTACATGGGGTTGACCAAACTTGCAGAAACATGTTTATTTCTGCTGAAAAACACGTTTTGACCCTTTCTGCACACTGGGGTTAAGATCTGAGTGTGTGGGCTCTTCTGAGCCTTGCTGCTACATGGGGATTCAGTTGTCTGAAAAAACGCGTTTATTTCGGGCTGAAAAACACGTTTTGAAAAGTGTACTGTTACTGCCCCATAACTTACATGGGGTTGACCAAACTTGCAGAAACATGTTTATTTCTGCTGAAAAACATGTTTTGACACTTTCAGCACACTGGGGTTAAGATCTGAGTGTGTGGGCTCTTCTGAGCCTTGCTGCTACATGGGTATTCAGTTGTCTGAAAAAACGCGTTTATTTCGGGCTGAAAAACACGTTTTGAAAAGTGTATTGTTACTGCCCCATAACTTACATGGGGTTGACCAAACTTGCAGAAACATGTTTATTTCTGCTGAAAAACATGTTTTGACACTTTCAGCACACTGGGGTTAAGATCTGAGTGTGTGGGCTCTTCTGAGCCTTGCTGCTACATGGGGATTCAGTTGTCTGAAAAAACGCGTTTATTTCGGGCTGAAAAACACGTTTTGAAAAGTGTACTGTTACTGCCCCATAACTTACATGGGGTTGACCAAACTTGCAGAAAACATGTTTATTTCTGCTGAAAAACATGTTTTGACACTTTCAGCACACTGGGGTTAAGATCTGAGTGTGTGGGCTCTTCTGAGCCTTGTTGCTACATGGGGATTCAGTTGTCTGAAAAACGCGTTTATTCGGGCTGAAAAACACGTTTTGAAAAGTGTATTGTTACTGCCCCATAACTTACATGGGGTTGACCAAACTTGCAGAAACATGTTTATTTCTGCTGAAAAACATGTTTTGACACTTTCAGCACACTGGGGTTAAGATCTGAGTGTGTGGGCTCTTCTGAGCCTTGTTGCTACATGGGGATTCAGTTGTCTGAAAAAACGCGTTTATTTCGGGCTGAAAAACACGTTTGGAAAAGTGTACTGTTACTGCCCCATAACTTACATGGGGTTGACCAAACTTGCAGAAACATGTTTATTTCTGCTGAAAAACATGTTTTGACACTTTCAGCACACTGGGGTTAAGATCTGAGTGTGTGGGCTCTTCTGAGCCTTGCTGCTACATGGGGATTCATTTGTCTGAAAAAACGCGTTTATTTCGGACTGAAAAACACGTTTTGCAGAGTGTACTGTTACTGCCCCATAACTTACATGGGGTTGACCAAACTTGCAGAAACATGTTTATTTCTGCTGAAAAACACGTTTTGACCCTTTCTGCACACTGGGGTTAAGATCTGAGTGTGTGGGCTCTTCTGAGCCTTGCTGCTACATGGGGATTCAGTTGTCTGAAAAAACGCGTTTATTTCGGGCTGAAAAACACGTTTTGAAAAGTGTACTGTTACTGCCCCATAACTTACATGGGGTTGACCAAACTTGCAGAAACATGTTTATTTCTGCTGAAAAACATGTTTTGACACTTTCAGCACACTGGGGTTAAGATCTGAGTGTGTGGGCTCTTCTGAGCCTTGCTGCTACATGGGTATTCAGTTGTCTGAAAAAACGCGTTTATTTCGGGCTGAAAAACACGTTTTGAAAAGTGTATTGTTACTGCCCCATAACTTACATGGGGTTGACCAAACTTGCAGAAACATGTTTATTTCTGCTGAAAAACATGTTTTGACACTTTCAGCACACTGGGGTTAAGATCTGAGTGTGTGGGCTCTTCTGAGCCTTGTTGCTACATGGGGATTCAGTTGTCTGAAAAAACGCGTTTATTTCGGGCTGAAAAACACGTTTTGAAAAGTGTATTGTTACTGCCCCATATCTTACATGGGGTTGACCAAACTTGCAGAAACATGTTTATTTCTGCTGAAAAACATGTTTTGACACTTTCAGCACACTGGGGTTAAGATCTGAGTGTGTGGGCTCTTCTGAGCCTTGCTGCTACATGGGGATTCAGTTGTCTGAAAAAACGCGTTTATTTCGGGCTGAAAAACACGTTTTGAAAAGTGTACTGTTACTGCCCCATAACTTACATGGGGTTGACCAAACTTGCAGAAACATGTTTATTTCTGCTGAAAAACATGTTTTGACACTTTCAGCACACTGGGGTTAAGATCTGAGTGTGTGGGCTCTTCTGAGCCTTGCTGCTACATGGGGATTCAGTTGTCTGAAAAAACGCGTTTATTTCGGGCTGAAAAACACGTTTTGAAAAGTGTACTGTTACTGCCCCATAACTTACATGGGGTTGACCAAACTTGCAGAAACATGTTTATTTCTGCTGAAAAACATGTTTTGACACTTTCAGCACACTGGGGTTAAGATCTGAGTGTGTGGGCTCTTCTGAGCCTTGCTGCTACATGGGGATTCATTTGTCTGAAAAAACGCGTTTATTTCGGACTGAAAAACACGTTTTGCAGAGTGTACTGTTACTGCCCCATAACTTACATGGGGTTGACCAAACTTGCAGAAACATGTTTATTTCTGCTGAAAAACACGTTTTGACACCTTTCTGCACACTGGGGTTAAGATCTGAGTGTGTGGGCTCTTCTGAGCCTTGCTGCTACATGGGATTCAGTTGTCTGAAAAAAACGCGTTTATTTCGGGCTGAAAAACACGTTTTGAAAAGTGTACTGTTACTGCCCCATAACTTACATGGGGTTGACCAAACTTGCAGAAACATGTTTATTTCTGCTGAAAAACATGTTTTGACACTTTCAGCACACTGGGGTTAAGATCTGAGTGTGTGGGCTCTTCTGAGCCTTGCTGCTACATGGGTATTCAGTTGTCTGAAAAACGCGTTTATTTCGGGCTGAAAAACACGTTTTGAAAAGTGTATTGTTACTGCCCCATAACTTACATGGGGTTGACCAAACTTGCAGAAACATGTTTATTTCTGCTGAAAAACATGTTTTGACACTTTCAGCACACTGGGGTTAAGATCTGAGTGTGTGGGCTCTTCTGAGCCTTGTTGCTACATGGGGATTCAGTTGTCTGAAAAAACGCGTTTATTTCGGGCTGAAAAACACGTTTTGAAAAGTGTATTGTTACTGCCCCATATCTTACATGGGGTTGACCAAACTTGCAGAAACATGTTTATTTCTGCTGAAAAACATGTTTTGACACTTTCAGCACACTGGGGTTAAGATCTGAGTGTGTGGGCTCTTCTGAGCCTTGCTGCTACATGGGGATTCAGTTGTCTGAAAAAACGCGTTTATTTCGGGCTGAAAAACACGTTTTGAAAAGTGTACTGTTACTGCCCCATAACTTACATGGGGTTGACCAAACTTGCAGAAACATGTTTATTTCTGCTGAAAAACATGTTTTGACACTTTCAGCACACTGGGGTTAAGATCTGAGTGTGTGGGCTCTTCTGAGCCTTGCTGCTACATGGGGATTCAGTTGTCTGAAAAAACGCGTTTATTTCGGGCTGAAAAACACGTTTTGAAAAGTGTACTGTTACTGCCCATAACTTACATGGGGTTGACCAAACTTGCAGAAACATGTTTATTTCTGCTGAAAAACATGTTTTGACACTTTCAGCACACTGGGGTTAAGATCTGAGTGTGTGGGCTCTTCTGAGCCTTGCTGCTACATGGGGATTCAGTTGTCTGAAAAAACGCGTTTATTTCGGGCTGAAAAACACGTTTTGAAAAGTGTACTGTTACTGCCCCATAACTTACATGGGGTTGACCAAACTTGCAGAAACATGTTTATTTCTGCTGAAAAAGCATGTTTTGACACTTTCAGCACACTGGGGTTAAGATCTGAGTGTGTGGGCTCTTCTGAGCCTTGCTGCTACATGGGGATTCAGTTGTCTGAAAAAACGCGTTTATTTCGGGCTGAAAAACACGTTTTGAAAAGTGTACTGTTACTGCCCCATAACTTACATGGGGTTGACCAAACTTGCAGAAACATGTTTATTTCTGCTGAAAAACATGTTTTGACACTTTCAGCACACTGGGGTTAAGATCTGAGTGTGTGGGCTCTTCTGAGCCTTGCTGCTACATGGGGATTCAGTTGTCTGAAAAAACGCGTTTATTTCGGGCTGAAAACACGTTTTGAAAAGTGTACTGTTACTGCCCCATAACTTACATGGGGTTGACCAAACTTGCAGAAACATGTTTATTTCTGCTGAAAAACAAGTTTTGACACTTTCAGCACACTGGGGTTAAGATCTGAGTGTGTGGGCTCTTCTGAGCCTTGCTGCTACATGGGGATTCAGTTGTCTGAAAAACGCGTTTATTTCGGCTGAAAACACGTTTTGAAAAGTGTACTGTTACTGCCCCATAACTTACATGGGGTTGACCAAACTTGCAGAAACATGTTTATTTCTGCTGAAAAACATGTTTTGACACTTTCAGCACACTGGGGTTAAGATCTGAGTGTGTGGGCTCTTCTGAGCCTTGCTGCTACATGGGGATTCAGTTGTCTGAAAAAACGCGTTTATTTCGGGCTGAAAAACACGTTTTGAAAAGTGTACTGTTACTGCCCCATAACTTACATGGGGTTGACCAAACTTGCAGAAACATGTTTATTTCTGCTGAAAAACATGTTTTGACACTTTCAGCACACTGGGGTTAAGATCTGAGTGTGTGGGCTCTTCTGAGCCTTGCTGCTACATGGGGATTCAGTTGTCTGAAAAAACGCGTTTATTTCGGGCTGAAAAACACGTTTTGAAAAGTGTACTGTTACTGCCCCATAACTTACATGGGGTTGACCAAACTTGCAGAAACATGTTTATTTCTGCTGAAAAACATGTTTTGACACTTTCAGCACACTGGGGTTAAGATCTGAGTGTGTGGGCTCTTCTGAGCCTTGCTGCTACATGGGGATTCAGTTGTCTGAAAAAACGCGTTTATTTCGGGCTGAAAAACACGTTTTGAAAAGTGTAATGTTACTGCCCCATAACTTACATGGGGTTGACCAAACTTGCAGAAACATGTTTATTTCTGCTGAAAAACATGTTTTGACACTTTCAGCACACTGGGGTTAAGATCTGAGTGTGTGGGCTCTTCTGAGCCTTGTGCTACATGGGGATTCAGTTGTCTGAAAAAACGCGTTTTATTCGGGCTGAAAAACACGTTTTGAAAAGTGTATTGTTACTGCCCCATATCTTACATGGGGTTGACCAAACTTGCAGAAAACATGTTTATTTCTGCTGAAAAACATGTTTTGACACTTTCAGCACACTGGGGTTAAGATCTGAGTGTGTGGGCTCTTCTGAGCCTTGCTGCTACATGGGGATTCAGTTGTCTGAAAAAACGCGTTTATTTCGGGCTGAAAAACACGTTTTGAAAAGTGTACTGTTACTGCCCCATAACTTACATGGGGTTGACCAAACTTGCAGAAACATGTTTATTTCTGCTGAAAAACATGTTTTGACACTTTCAGCACACTGGGGTTAAGATCTGAGTGTGTGGGCTCTTCTGAGCCTTGCTGCTACATGGGGATTCAGTTGTCTGAAAAACGCGTTTATTTCGGGCTGAAAACACGTTTTGAAAAGTGTACTGTTACTGCCCCATAACTTACATGGGGTTGACCCAAACTTGCAGAAACATGTTTATTTCTGCTGAAAAACATGTTTTGACACTTTCAGCACACTGGGGTTAAGATCTGAGTGTGTGGGCTCTTCTGAGCCCTTGCTGCTACATGGGGATTCATTTGTCTGAAAAACGCGTTTATTTCGGACTGAAAAACACGTTTTGCAGAGTGTACTGTTACTGCCCCATAACTTACATGGGGTTGACCAAACTTGCAGAAACATGTTTATTCTGCTGAAAAACACGTTTTGACCCTTTCTGCACACTGGGGTTAAGATCTGAGTGTGTGGGCTCTTCTGAGCCTTGCTGCTACATGGGGATTCAGTTGTCTGAAAAAAACGCGTTTATTTCGGGCTGAAAACACGTTTTGAAAAGTGTACTGTTACTGCCCCATAACTTACATGGGGTTGACCAAACTTGCAGAAACATGTTTATTTCTGCTGAAAAACATGTTTTGACACTTTCAGCACACTGGGGTTAAGATCTGAGTGTGTGGGCTCTTCTGAGCCTTGCTGCTACATGGGTATTCAGTTGTCTGAAAAAACGCGTTTATTTCGGGCTGAAAAACACGTTTTGAAAAGTGTATTGTTACTGCCCCATAACTTACATGGGGTTGACCAAACTTGCAGAAACATGTTTATTTCTGCTGAAAAACATGTTTTGACACTTTCAGCACACTGGGGTTAAGATCTGAGTGTGTGGGCTCTTCTGAGCCTTGTTGCTACATGGGGGATTCAGTTGTCTGAAAAAACGCGTTTATTTCGGGCTGAAAAACACGTTTTGAAAAGTGTATTGTTACTGCCCCATATCTTACATGGGGTTGACCAAACTTGCAGAAACATGTTTATTTCTGCTGAAAAACATGTTTTGACACTTTCAGCACACTGGGGTTAAGATCTGAGTGTGTGGGGCTCTTCTGAGCCTTGTTGCTACATGGGGATTCAGTTGTCTGAAAAAACGCGTTTATTTCGGGCTGAAAAACACGTTTTGAAAAGTGTATTGTTACTGCCCCATAACTTACATGGGGTTGACCAAACTTGCAGAAACATGTTTATTTCTGCTGAAAAACATGTTTTGACACTTTCAGCACACTGGGGTTAAGATCTGAGTGTGTGGGCTCTTCTGAGGCCTTGCTGCTACATGGGGATTCAGTTGTCTGAAAAACGCGTTTATTTCGGGCTGAAAAACACGTTTTGAAAAGTGTACTGTTACTGCCCCATAACTTACATGGGTTGACCAAACTTGCAGAAACATGTTTATTTCTGCTGAAAAACATGTTTTGACACTTTCAGCACACTGGGGTTAAGATCTGAGTGTGTGGGCTCTTCTGAGCCTTGCTGCTACATGGGGATTCAGTTGTCTGAAAAACGCGTTTATTTCGGGCTGAAAAACACGTTTTGAAAAGTGTACTGTTACTGCCCATAACTTACATGGGTTGACCAAACTTGCAGAAACATGTTTATTTCTGCTGAAAAAGATGTTTTGACACTTTCAGCACACTGGGGTTAAGATCTGAGTGTGTGGGCTCTTCTGAGCCTTGCTGCTACATGGGGATTCAGTTGTCTGAAAAAACGCGTTTATTTCGGGCTGAAAAACACGTTTTGAAAAGTGTACTGTTACTGCCCCATAACTTACATGGGGTTGACCAAACTTGCAGAAACATGTTTATTTCTGCTGAAAAACATGTTTTGACACTTTCAGCACACTGGGGTTAAGATCTGAGTGTGTGGGCTCTTCTGAGCCTTGCTGCTACATGGGATTCAGTTTGTCTGAAAAAACGCGTTTATTTCGGGCTGAAAAACACGTTTTGAAAAGTGTACTGTTACTGCCCCATAACTTACATGGGGTTGACCAAACTTGCAGAAACATGTTTATTTCTGCTGAAAAACATGTTTTGACACTTTCAGCACACTGGGGTTAAGATCTGAGTGTGTGGCTCTTCTGAGCCTTGTTGCTACATGGGGATTCAGTTGTCTGAAAAAACGCGTTTATTTCGGGCTGAAAACACGTTTTGAAAAGTGTATTGTTACTGCCCCATAACTTACATGGGTTGACCAAACTTGCAGAAACATGTTTATTTCTGCTGAAAAACATGTTTTGACACTTTCAGCACACTGGGGTTAAGATCTGAGTGTGTGGGCTCTTCTGAGCCTTGCTGCTACATGGGGATTCAGTTGTCTGAAAAAACGCGTTTATTTCGGGCTGAAAAACACGTTTTGAAAAGTGTACTGTTACTGCCCCATAACTTACATGGGGTTGACCAAACTTGCAGAAACATGTTTATTTCTGCTGAAAAACATGTTTTGACACTTTCAGCACACTGGGGTTAAGATCTGAGTGTGTGGGCTCTTCTGAGCCTTGCTGCTACATGGGGATTCAGTTGTCTGAAAAACGCGTTTATTTCGGGCTGAAAAACACGTTTTGAAAAGTGTACTGTTACTGCCCCATAACTTACATGGGGTTGACCAAACTTGCAGAAACATGGTTATTTCTGCTGAAAAACATGTTTTGACACTTTCAGCACACTGGGGTTAAGATCTGAGTGTGTGGCCTCTTCTGGGAGGCCTTGGGGTCTGCT